>NC_079336.1:99857552-99972552 GCF_029582105.1 Oenanthe melanoleuca | reverse complement strand
TTCCTTCACGACCTTACCCTGCTTAAAATCAGCCCGGCCCCATCCCCCAGGTCAGCCTGGCTGCCTGCCCATCCACACATTTCTGTCTGCCTTTTGAGTGTTTTCAGAAGCCCATTAAATTGTGCCTTGGCAGGCCAGACGCATTCAGCTCGCCCTAAGACCCGAAGAGGGAAGGTTATCGAATTCCCCCATCTCTGCCAGACACACAGGGCTGGAAGCTCTCGGCCCGCCGAGGAAGCTCTGCAGTCGCACAAAGTGAGATGTTGGAACTTGTAAACATGTCATCCAATACGGGAACAGGTCCGTGGGGCACACACAGGCGGGAGGGTGCAGGGATGGGGATCCGGCCCTCCTGGAGCTGCCTTAATGCACCTTTCGGGTTTGTCTTTGTTTAAACTGGAATTAGCTCCATAAAGAGGCTGATGCCCTGTCTTAAATGAACCAGACTTGAAAACTTTCTGTGATCTTTGGTGGATCTTCTTGGCTGGGAGAGGAAAGCAGGGCATGACACTCTTGCACCTTCTACTGGATAACAACAGAAAAGAGAGAGGGAAAGTTCAGTTCTACTGGGGCTGGAAGGTTTAGAAAATGCTTATTGCAAACTTCTGCGTGTTTCCATGCTTAAGACAGGATGTTAACCTAAGCACCTTCCCCACTGCCCCGTTCTTGGCGTGTGGCAACTGCTTGGGAGCAGAACTGTGCCCACCAGTGACAAGTGACAGGGCTGGCGGTGGCACCGCGTCCCTCCAGCGCCCCATTAATCCAAGGCACAAAAAGCGTCCAAGCAGAGTTCACCCACTGAAAACAATCTCAGGGAATGTGGATTGCAACACGACCAGGAGCACGGCAATCAGGAACAAAAATTAGGTTTAAAATACACACCCGTACACAGACAAATCAGAACTACTCCGGACACGAGATAATGCAAACTAACCTTGCCAGGAATGAGCTGCAAAATACCTTCATTTTCTCATACAGTGAAACCCTGATAAAATCACAACTGTTAAGGTCATACAGTATATCAGGTGGAATCACAGTCTTTAGAACTCCATTATTAATGCACACAACCTCACAATCAAAGAGGATAAGAGCACAGTTCCCAGATGCCAATGATTTGATCCTATCTTATTTGGCTGTTTACATTTAAATAATGTGGCCGTATAAATTTAAATAATAAGAACCACCAACAGATGGAATGCAGGGAAAAAAATGTGCCTTCCATGAGACCCTGAACATATACTACACGGTGCTTTACAATTTATTTGAGCGGAGCTCATATTAAAAAAAAAAAAAAAAAAAAAAAAAAAGGTAAAAAAAAGGTAAAAAAAAGAAAAAAAAAAAGACTCATTTCTTCTGCCATTATGGAAATAAAAGGACTGGTGCTTTAGTTCATTGCTAGCACTGCCAAAGAAACATGCAGTTCTCTAACCTCCAGTACAATGTACCCATAAGGTACCAAGCATCAAAGCATATTAAAAGATATTAACTGCATATTTGCTTATGAACAAGATAAAAAGCTGTAGGGCCTCCAGGTTCTCAAGCTGTGAGTGGAACAGCTTTGCAATTTGCCTGCAAAACTGCATTTTGATCTTAATGAATATAAAATGGCTGCCATTAAAAGTAAAACAGATTATTTCAGGTCTTTTAGGGCCCATAGCTCTTTGACGGTCTTGGAGGGGCACTATGATCTTTCATTAAAATCTCACAGCAGGACTCCCTCACCAGCAAATCAAGCCTTGCAGTCGAGGAGATTGGCTACATTTAAAAGTAATTTTCAGAAATCTACACAGATTTTCAATTTGGTAATGAAAGCCATAAGAGAATGCAGGCAGCATTTTGTTGAATATTGTTCCTAATCCAGTGCTCACATTCGTTAGAAATTAAACTGCCCCGTAACTACCAGGCTGATGGCAGCCTGCCATTCCCGCTCCGCTGTAAACTCCGCTTGTTAATGAGGAGCATGTGCTAATTGTTGTCAGCATCCCTGCCATACATCCCTTCCCTAACAACATATTTTACCTGCTGAAAGGTGTTACCTCTTGCACTGTCAGCATCCCGTTTGAGAGAACAAATCTCAGAACGGTAGGAGAAAAGGTCCGGCATCATTTGGCATGGCATGGAAGTAAAAGGATGTGTTTTAATATCGATATGCAGACCCTCCTGGCACTTCATCCTGCAGTTGCTACTCCTACATTAACACATCAAGGTAAGACAAAGAAAGATGTCGCAGGCTTTAATGGCAAAGGGAATAACAGAGCCAATTTCTCTGTGTTGTGACGCCAAGCAAGGGATGCAGCTCCCAGTAAAGAGAAGTTGAAAGGTTTGAAAAGTTAGAGTGATCATATCTCTCATTATTGCAAACAATGTAAAGGGGGGATTAAAACAAAACCTGAGCTGGAGCTGAGAGGAAGCTGGATTTGGAGGCAAAGATTGACTCTAAGTTAGTCAGAGCTGATGACTGTGCTGCCCTCAGGTGGAAGGTCCTGTCAGGAGGGGGAGGCCTCCTCTTGCAATGTAAACCCAGAAGGAATAAAAATAATAACAATAAAAAAAGAATAAAACTCAGCCTTAGTAGCTACAACAAACTAAGGCGCTCAGAAGTGTGAGCAAGAAGGGTTATAACACATGAATTCTCAAATAAACCAAACGTGAATTGAATTATGGCAGAAGAGAATAATTTTCATCTCCTGAATTGTAAATTGGGTTTGTTTCCATTTCATATTTGAAATGCGAGGTTGATGCTTGGCTTTTCATTTTATTTTTTTTAGCTGGGGGGATTCTGACAGAAAAGACTGCCTTGAAATAAGTCACAGCTGATTGAAGAGCTCCACCACACACTCGTGTGACTGATGCCCATCCTCTGAAGCACATTTGGTATCACTGCATCGGGCAGGTTTCCTTGTTCCAGTGCCACAACACCCGATATTGCTGCACCTTCACAATTATTCACATCACTTCTGTACACATACACAGGGCCCTTTAAAACAAACTATTTGCTTTCAGTGTGCAGGAGCAATATTACAGGGGGTTCTGGCTGGCAGGAGACAGCCTGGGGAACTCGTTTGGTGTGTTGGTTCATGAGGGGTTTAAGGGGTGCACAAAGCACCCACAGCACCTCTCAGATAACAAGATCCTGCTTCCTCCAGGGTAGCCTGGTCAGGGTGACACACCCCTCAGATTCCTCCACGTGGAGTCCAAAGCAGAACATCAGCACCTTTGGTTCCAGAACATGCATGAATGACTGACCACCACTCCAAGTGACTGCCAAGACTAAAGATGAGGGATCAGTCCTATCTACTGGAATCTGAAATGGTAAAATTTTTTTGGCAGTTTTTTGCTTTCTTTCAATTTATTTTTGTCTCCAAGTTAGTTAAAACACCTTTATGTGTAATATTAGAGATTTCTCACTAGCTTTTTGCTCACCATGTTTTGAGCACACTTACTTTTTTCCCAAAGCTAAGACAGCAACATGGATGTGCTGCAGGTTTGATGTCTCGTTCTTTCACTTAGCTGAATTCTATTTCCTAATTCCCCCTGCCACACACCAGAACACCCCCTCTGACAGCAGAATCCTCCTCACACCTGATGTTTCCTCACTGTAAATGCCATGGGCTGAGGGATGGGACATCAACTCCACCTAAGCCATATCAGCCCATGGAGCAACAAATCAGCTCCTTTTCCTTTCTGCAGCTGCTCAGGATCCAGAGCCATCCCAGCCATCTCCAAGGGGTATTGATAAGGTTACACTGCAGCAGCTGGCTTCCCATTAAATAGCTTTAAACTACTCCTGAGCTGGTTCCAGAAGTACAACCCAGAGCAGGATAAGCACTGACGGACCAATATCTTTGGGAACTTTACCCAGCTGGGTCTAGCATTGCCCATTATCAGTCTTAAAAACAGTCTTGAAAACAAAGGAAGAGTCACATAAATAAAGTTTTATAAGGTTACCTTTTAAATAAATGTTTTTAAAAATTCAGCACTTTCTAGAAATTAGCCAATTTTTTTTCTCCTTACAATGCTACTTTTTTGAAAGGAAATGGACCTAACTATATCTTTGCAATCATTGTTTTCTTTCATAGAAAACATCTCCTAATTACTATTTGTCACAGTCAGTGATTCATTTTGGGAGACCTAGAAATGACTCCTTCTGCCATTTTTACATAAAGGTAAATAAAAAGTGATTTTTTTTAACATGTGTCACATTCTGAAATAATTTAGTATAGGAAATATATAAAATAATATTATCTTACCATAATAAAGCAAATGCATTAATTAGATTCACGTTCCACTGTATTTTCCTAAGCACAAAACCTGTTAGTTTAAACACTGAGTACATTTTAGAAATGACTGAGTTCTTTGGGGCTTTCCCACCCTCTATCTGTTCTCTAATCCCTCTTGCAGGAGCTTTCCATTCACACATTTTGCATCCAGATGTTAGTGCTGGTTGTGGCACTGGTGAATTAGCCCAGGACTTTGAGTGCTGTTTCACATTCCTGAGGAAACAGGCCCTCCTGAAGAATTAGCTGTCCTAAGCAGAGTAGCTGGCAAACAGGGAGGGGGAGAAAACAGGAGCAGGGGCAGAGGGAGTGAGGAGTGGAAAGTCACATAAACTTCTAAATAAGAGTCCCACGTGGGGAGAAATTGAAC
This sequence comes from Oenanthe melanoleuca, assembly GCF_029582105.1. NCBI lineage: Eukaryota > Metazoa > Chordata > Aves > Passeriformes > Muscicapidae > Oenanthe > Oenanthe melanoleuca. The sequence continues at coordinate 99,967,905 of NC_079336.1, read as the reverse complement.
CGTACAGGAGAGAACAGAGCTAATGAAGCTGCAGTGCAGCAGTGCCTAATCAAACTCAGGTTTTATAAACACCTCATTCCCATTCCCTCTTCCACACCCTTCACAACGACCTTGATTGAGGTTTTCTCAATAGCCCCATCTAGAAGGAAAACAGCACAAATTAAAAAATTATCCAAGTGTCACACACAGGATGGAAACTTGATCCCACTGAAGAATGTGGCCAAAAACTAACTTCAACAGGGACAGAATTTTTTACCTTAGAACCTGGCAATAGAGAGATTAGGAAAATATAATATCAAATATCATCAAGAAGAAAATGTCTTGGAGCTGAAAAAGACTGCAAAATGAGCAATTGGTTCTTACCTCACCAAAAATGCCTGTCCTATATTTTTATTCTCTGGCTAAAACAGCACATGAAGTTCTATGTTCACTATCTTGATGTATAATGGTGGATATTTACACAGATTCTGAAGATCTGTGGGTGAATCTGTTACATCAACAAAATACATAAAATACTTTTTCTGTTTGATCTTCTGGGCTGAGGGGACCTCAAAACCAGTCAGGCCCTCAGGATTCCAGACCAAGGCCAAGGTCCACACCCTACAGCAGGGCTTAAACTCATTCCATTTCAAAACTGCTTTTTCTTCCTGCAGGCAGCCTCTCTTTTTTCTCATCCTTATCTATTATTCACAAAAAGAATTATTTCTATAGAAGCTAATGCTTCTTTTCCCCAACTTTTTCTGATCAAGGTGACTTATAAACAGCTGCAATAAAAAAGCCTGGGTTGTTTTCTTTTTTCTCCATACAAGAGCATCCTCAATAATGTTTCAGAGAGAGCAGAGAGGCTAAAAGATCTGTGACATTCATAGATTTCACCCCTGAAGCCACAAAACCCACACTAGCAATTTCTTCATTTGACCAAAATGAATGGTCACCACAAAAACAAATGTAAGTTTGGTATCACTGATTTGGCTGAGACAGCTTAGGGGCTTGAACTTAATAGACTTCCTCTGACAGATTAGGATCTTCTGGTACATCTGCATCATCCTGTCACAGCACAGAGCCAAGTCCAAACCACAGGCATGGCACTGCCCTTGATCCATAACCTCGGAATACAAAATCACCAGCTAAACAATGTAATGAGACTCCCAAGGAAATGCTTTTGAAGACAGAATTCATTTTACTTGGTGGTCTTTTATAGACAGGGAAAAAAAAAAAAAAAAAAGACAATTAAGCATTAAGAACTGATTGATGCTTAAACAAAATGCCTAACAGTGAAAGCACATTTCTGTATTCCAAAGGACCAGGCAAAGCCATCCCTAAGAAGGGATTAACTACTATCAGATGATATTACTACTGGATTAATGGTGTTTCGCGTTCACTATATTTATATTAAAAAAAAAAAAAAAAAAAGAAATCTCTTTTAAGGAGGATATAAGTGATTTGTACAAAACCAAAAAAAATTTATTTTTTAAGCAGTGTGATGGATAGTATTCTCTTTATTTATACATCCTTAATTGCAGTAATTTTTTCCTCTTGGTCTGGAACCAGGCCTTGCACTGCAAGTCAGTTGTTTTGAGAGCCCCACAGCCCATGGAAATAGGAAAGCCATGCATGCATGACTCCAGAACTGATGTTTTATGTTCAAATGGATATTTTAAGCTGTTCTTGTTTTAGAGAATTGTTTTTGTAACAGATATTCTAAAGGTGGGTGATCATTTTACTTTATTGCTCACCATTGCTGACCGAAATATTTTTTCTAGATAAAGGTAATCACTATGACTGTATTACTTTCCTAACCTGTTTGGTCTATTGCACCTCAGATATTCACAGCATGAGATTTTGGATCCTTGTTTGCAAAAAAGAGCCACATTGTTGTGTGCTCTGGCCTAGTTATGTAAAGCCCCTTTAGATATTATCCACTTTTCTTCCCTATCTTATACCTACAGAAGGTTACAGGAAAATTCCAATTTTAACATAGAATTGTGCAGGTGACAAAACCCAACAACAAACTCAAATGTTTGTGTTACAAGTGACAAAAAAGAATCTGCCTTGACCAGAACCAAACCACTCAGGTGAAGTTTTTTTTAAAGGATGCAAGGAACAACCATATTCTTATTCACCATTAATCACTAGCAGTCAAAATTATGCATTACAGGAAATTATTTGTTGAGGCATCCTCAGGATTGTACCCCCTGGAGATGGAACACAGGTGTGTGCTCTCTCACAAAGTCCTGTGTGCCTGAAGGAGACTTTCTTCAATCCAAACCATAATAAATGCACACTAAATTCGCTGTTATAAATATTTCCCATCATATTCATTATTACGGATATTACTTTTTTTCTTACTTCTCCTACTACTCCAGCCAGGGGCCAGACTACTCAGGGATGCTGTTCTATCTTTTATCTGAATACCATAAACTAGATATGTGGTTCAGAGGAAATAATCACAACCATCAAAACCCAAAACCTCAGACTTCCTTATGTTTCGTGCCAGGCTCCATCCACACACAGCACTGATAAAACAGGGTGGTGGAGGATGCATTTACCAACTTCTCTGTGGTATTTCACAACATTGCTTCTGCAGTGATTCAGTCTCCAAAGATCTACCTACCCACCTACTGCAACTGCTTTAATCTCAATCATTAGCAGGTAGGACTTTAAATAAGATTTTCTTCTAAAATATTTCCATCAGCATTATCTGTCATTAAAGAAGAAAAAAAAGAAGAGTAAAATAAGATTTCTTACAAAAGGTAATTAAGCAGTATAATATCATAGTAAGTGGAATGAACAATAAGGAGTTGTACTAAAATATATGCCTTGTGCAGTAGAGGACTGGTGTTTCAGGAGATTAACAATTATGATCACCAGTTCTCTTCTGTTTCTGTAATACTCTACACAATCTTTTTTAAATTACTTTATTAACCTTTCCTCCTAGCACAGAAGTGCCCGATTATAGATAATATTTCAAAATCATCTGAAGTGTAAGTGTGTTTGATTTGCTCAGTAATTATTTGTCTACTTTATTACATTGACCAAGCACACAAGCTCCTTGACCAGTTTTATTTCAAGTCCAGTTTAGAACAGGGTCGGATCGTGTTGTGCGATCGCTCCCTTTGGGCCCCCGAGCACCTGGACTGTCACATGGGAGCTGGGAACCTGGGCATGGAAATCCCACACTTCCAACGTGCAGGAACCAGCCTGGGATGCCATCCAAGGCTCAGGGGCCTGCTCACCAAGGAAAGAGGTTTGTTCACCCACTGCACTGCAGACCACAGACACTTAAGCACAGCTGTACAAATTTGCCTTTCTAAACCTAAAAGGGTGTTAAAACCCCGATATATTTGTCAATGCATACTCTTGGCTGATAATTTATTCCCAACGTTTCACACAAGGCATTATTTCAATTTGGAGCTGAGGTATTAGCCCATTACCAGCTCCACTCCTCTCTGCAGCCTCATGTTAACATATGATGATCACAGGGAAATATGCATTTCTTACAGCACCGGCCTGGAGAAAACAAGCCAGCACGAAAATAAAAAATGCAATGAAAAAGTTTTCCTGCTCTAACTTTGCAGCTTTGGAGGAAAGGAAAATAATATTTACATTTTTGTAAAGATGAAAATGCAATGAGATGAAACGCCGTACACAGTTTATTCCTGAGGGCCACCACTAGGATAAAAGCATAAAGCCTGGGGACTTTGTTTACTGTCCACAATCACCAAATCCCAAAATCTCCATATGCAGCAGGTTTCTAAAGCTCTGTTAGTAATACTGTATATTGCTGGTCAACTCAGTCACCCATAGAATTACAGTGTAGGGTATGGATGCCAGTATTTTAGACCCAAACCGAGCATAAAAAACACAAAGTAAAATTCAGTGTCAGCACAAAGTTGACAGCGAATGATTATAACAGCTTCGAAGCTTGAAAAAGAGTGTAAATAACTAGGATCCCCCGCGGGCTCACTCAGCCTGCATACATAACAACTGTGATGGACAGCCACTGTGGTAAAGTACAGCAAAAAAAAAGTCACTCTGCAAAGATGCAAAAATTTCCCCTGCAACGAGCCTTAACTGTCACCTTTCTGACTAAATCAGCTACTTTTATAGAGAAAAAGTGTCTGTATTCTAAGGGGCACATTTGCAGTGCAGGCTGCTGCTGGAACAGGTAAACCATTAATACATTTTTCAGGGCTAATAAGCCCCAAGAATTTTTATTTCTTTAAAGCAAATGATTCCAAGCTACATCTTAAGTCCTTTTTCTCAATTAACCTCAGCATAGAGACAACTCAGACCACGAAGCCAAAGAATTTTGAACAAGGCATGTTTTATGAACCTAGGGATGAAAATACTCTCATCTGCCAACACAGAAAAATTTGGATGCTTTTCTCCTGGGGACTTTTTTGCTCTTAGGAGTGTCCACACACAAGGCAAATATGCACAAGTAGTAATGGCTTTAAAGTGCTGGCAAACTGCAAGTGGGTAGAAGCAGGGGATGCTCAGGCTCAGTCAGAGCAGTGACAGCACTGTGATTATGTGATCCCTGCACAGCCCCTGCCTCTGGGCTGGGGGCGAGGCAGAGGGGAATGCACAGCCAACACCAGCACATGCCTGCAAATTACTGCCTTTTTAAAAAAATCAATTAGCAAGCCAACTACTTAATTAACCAACTCTTTCCCTCCCTCCATTATTTATTCAATGAAAGCTTTTAGTTTTAGAGTTTAAGTAGTGCTAAAACTTTCTCCTTAACCCATTTGTGGTTATATTTGTCTGAACTCAGCAGATGCCTTGAAATACTAGCCTTTGGTCACTGTTTTTTCTGAGAGCTTGATTTTAATTTGAGCTTAACAGGAGCTCACAAATACAACAGAGTAGAGACATTTGTGATGATCAGGCAGTGTCTGAGGAAAAATAAGCACATCCAGCAAAAAGAAAAGAAAAATTTTCTCATCCAATAGTATAAAATCCTAACTGAAGTTCACGGTGAGTTACGGAAAAAGAAAATTTCTCTTCCTGCAAGTCACTAAATGCTCTCTTCCTTCAGCAAGCACAGAGATGAGTGTTTGACACTTTGCAGGTTGTTCTCATCAATTTTGTGAATCAGACACAAATTCTGTTTTTATAATTTTATCAGGTGTCTGAAAATTCTGAGCATTTTCAAAGCTGGCCCTCAGCAAAGGGCTGACTTCCACCCAGAGTTATTCAATCCTCATGTTTTGGGGGTGGGTTTTGACCTTGATCACTGTTTATTCAGAGTTTTCCAATTCTTTTTCCTCACTTGGAAGCACAGTGAATATTCAAAGGCCATTTTGGAAAGCCAGCACAGACAAGTATTTGGTTTAGGCCACCTCATTTTCTTGATGCTGTAAAATGCGTCACGCATTCAAGATGCCCCTCAAAAACTGATTTGAGTCCAGGAGTGGTGGGATAGGTTAATCTTGTACAAATTTCTGCAGAGTTGTTCTGTTCAGGGAAATACAGATCCTTCCATGACCACTGGCCTGGCTGAAACAGCAGGTGGAGGTGGGCACCCAGTGCTGCTTGTGGGCTGCCAAACACACATCTGCTTTCACAAGCTCAGAGTCTAAGGTAGTCCCCAGCACCTCAGCATAAAAGTGGCAAAATAATTGCCAGCCTATTAAGTATTTTAGCTGCTTTAGAACATAGCCAGGTTTATAAGATTAAAGATATGGAAATTCTGCCCAATTTCAGGATTCACCTCTGGTAGAGTTGCTGTTCTGACCAAAAGGAGCTGATTGTTCCTTTTCTATTTTACCTTGACACCATGCTGCCAGCCTTAAGAAACTGGGATGAAACTCCTGAGTGCATCTGCTTTGGAACCAGTCCTGTTAAACCCAACCACTCCAGAAAGTTATCCCTGACTTGGGCCAGAAGCCTTTGCAAAACTTGAGAAACAACAACAGGATATGATGGCAGCAGCTAAATTAATATTGCAGAGTTGTATTCCCAGCAAAAGAATAACTCTGAAAGTGAAATTCAAAGCTGCCTTTTGCTGTGCCTTCCTAGGAGTGACCAGCAGAGCTGCAAGCAGAGCCTGCCACGCCAAGTGAAGCTGCATTTGTAAACCCCACAGAAAGAAAAGGGAAACAGGAGATATTATTCCATAGCAGAATTAGCATAACCCAGCATATCAGAATATTAAAATTTAACAAGGATTTCAAACCATCCTTGTATCATCAGCAGAGAGCCATGTCACAGGGGTTTTTTATTGGTTCAGCAGGATAGGTATAATTGTATCAATATTTTAATGCTTGATGCATATTGTCTGTGATAAATTGCTTGCATAAATAAAAAGCACCAATATTCAATTGCCAATGAAATAATCACACATTCTAGATCTTTATTATATCATGCATTATTTAATCACAATAATCAGAATCCTTTTGAAGGTAAAACAAGATTAAAAAGGTTTTGTTTTATTGGATCTATATATTTGATTTACACTTTATATGTTAGCTTTGCATTAAGAATTTATAAGGCATCAATTCAAATGGTGATATTACAAGAGTTTATTCCGTTTGTAATTAGTACTGTACTCTTAAAGTACTCTGGCTACGAGAGATAATATTTCAGTATTTTAATGAGCTTTTTAAGTATAATTGATGTAACAATCGTTGAATTACACATTTCTACCTGAAGAATAATGAAGGAAACATTTTAATGAGAAATGTAATCATTATTAGCAAATGATCTACTAAACTGCCATTTACTGACATTTAAAAGCTTACTAGCAGAAAACTGTATTTTTGTACATCTGCATCACTACAGATGATTATCAGCTCAGTTGCTCAGGCTTTCTTGGGATAACTTCCCCTCTTAGGTTTTTGTTGTTAAATTTAAGAAAAGCTCTCTTTTACAATTGTCAGCTTCCTCTGGAAACTATGGGGCTTGACATGTATACAGATAATTTAAATAAATTAGCCCCTTTTCAGCCTTCAGCATTTTTTCAGTAAAAAGGTCTCATTCTGGGGAGTATTCATGCTTGCATCAGCTTGATTTTGATGAATGCCCTGTAACCTCCCTGATAGCACCTCAGACATGGCCATCCTGCCAATGTGGTGACAGCAGTGCATGAGGCTACCACGTTCTCTTTATTAAAGCAAAACAAAAAAAATAGCCAAACAAACAAAAAACCCAAAACCAAAGCATACCAAAACCCCATTGATACACCAAAATATTGATCAATTATTGCAGCATAGTACTAGACAGCATTGGTCCACCAGAGAAAGGCTTAATTTAAAGAAAAAAAAAAAAAAAAAAACAAAAAACAAAAAAAAAAAAAAAAAAAAAAAAAAAAAAGAAAAAAAAAAGGCTCTACTCTGTTCTTTTCAAGTGGTGATTCAGTCTCTGAATAAAAACTGGGAAAGCAACACAAAAATAACCCAGCCCAGCATTATTTGTATGAGGTTTCTCTCTCATGACTGCAGCTCCCACTGCCACCCATGAGGAAAAAATTCACTTTGATGCACGTGGGTCCTAAGAATTCTCCTTCCCAGCCTCTACAGGGACAAGAGTCTAGAAAAGGGGCAAAAGAGGAGCTGGATATAAAGACAACATTTCTTTTGCTAATGAAATTCTTTGCCAGCAATGATAGTGAGGTCAGGGAAAATCCACAACTGAATTCAAGTGAATACCATCACCTTCCTCAAAAAAAATCCCACCTGAGCACAAAGATAGAAAAACATGGAATTAGCCTCCTATTCATAACACCACCCAAGGTAATTCAGGTTCATCTCTGGTACTTGCACAGCCTCATTACCTCTGGTGAAACAGTTCCTCCAATGTGTAGGAATACACCAGGAGTGCCTCTGCTCCTTCAGGATAAGAGGACTGGAAGGGAAGGATGGGAAGGTTATTCCCACTCATATCAGGGTAGCTCTGCTTTCACACACACCCCCAAAAAAAAAAAAAAAAAAAAAAAAGAAAAGGCAGGAGGACCTGCAGCTCTTCACCACAGGTCAGATTCTGCTCCAGATGTGGATCCTGCAAGTGCCAACAAGGCTTTCTGATGAAGTTATGAGCTTTGCTTTATTCCCTCTCTGTCCCCAAAAACAGCACTCTCACTTGCAGGAAATTCCTTTCTTCTCAGGACCAGAAAAAAGGAGAGAGGCCTTGAGGGAAAATTACAAGGAATTAATTCCCAGGGAATTCACACTATAAGTTAATCCATAGATGGATTCTAGAGGAAAGCCCTTTCCTCCTTAATACCAAAAATCTGCAAAGGACACAGCCAGGAACAGATTACCAGCAGTCTTGCAAGGAGCTACTGGTGACCCTCTGGGATCTGCATTCCATCTCCAGTCCCTGAGCATCTAGCACAATGGGAAACAGCCCCAGCTCTCTCCTTGCTCCTGCAGAATATTCCTTACATCTCCACCTGGAGACAAAGCCTTTTAAAACTTCCCAGCATGGCTCAAGCTGGGTCTTCTGAGCTTTCCAGGACAAAACTAACTCCTGTTATCATTAAGCAAGGGCTGGAAAGACTTGGTTACATGGACTTACAGCTCAAAAAGCCTTTGCAAAAGTAAAGCCATGTCTAAAAATTACACCAAATATACATTTATATATCCAGTCTCATAAATAAGACTCATTCTGAAAATCAGGTGCACTGCTCAGCTGTTGTTATGATTTAAGTGAACTACCAGGGAGTACCAGCAAAAGTGACACAGAAACCAGAAGTGGACAAAGGTGAGTAATAAAACCAAGAAAAAACCTTGAGCCAAAAATATATCAAAGCTGGCTCCACTGATGTGTTTTCACTGCTTAGATATGTAGTGCCATTCTCATCTATTTAATTCCCATTCAGCCTTTCTTTGATATACCTTTTATAATTTTCAGTCTAATTATAATAAAAAGCATTTTTCACTGTAATTTTGCAATAAAAATGTTTCCTTGTTTCCCATTACCCAAGAACACGATGTCACCCAGCTCCTGAGCACGCTTATGATGTGCATAGTGCATCTTCTCTTTCTTAGCATTTAATCTCTTCATAGTCTGCAGATGTCAAGAGGTTCAGATTAAGCTTGTTAAAGATCTGCTTCACTCTAACTCACTGATGATTATTTATTTAGCAGTTTTATGTAACCCTGTCATTGATAAGCACTCTATTAATTTGCCGAGGGACAAATCAACACCAGTTATTTTTCTACTGGCTATTAGATTCAGTGCTGCTGTTTGTTACAAACCACTTGCCAGTTAATTATAAATTATGGGTCCTCTTTGCCTATATTAATTGATATCTCCTCTGCCTTTGTAATACTAGACAAATAAATTGAAGGCAAGATTTATTAAGCAGTGCGTGTCTTCCGTCTCTTGATTAGTATTCTTTACTTTTTAAACATTTATACGTGTTTATACAGAACAGGGCATTACAGAACTGATCCTTGGGGTGTTTTTGGGGGAGACAGGAAGACTTATTTAACAGCTTCCCACAAATTAGATGGAAGTGACACACGGTTTAAGTTCAGCAATTTTTAAATGCTCCTTTTGATTTAATCAAGTCTTGGGTCACAGGTCTCCCTGTATAGAGGCAGCATACACATATTTCACAGGAATTGTGGATGTGCAGGTATGTGGAGCACAATGCCAAACTCAGGTTCCCTGGTTTCAGAGGAATGCCAGACAATCACACCACTCTGAGGGAGTTTGGATTTAACAGCAGCTCATTCCACCCTCCAACCTTTAAAGTTCACTGCTCTGTGTGATAAGGATGTGACACATGCACGTGTTCATCAGGGTTATAAAAGGTTTTACCCTCCTGCTACTTGACAGGTGTCAGGAACCATTGATCCCAGAGATTACAGTTACATTCCAAACCTAATTATGGCCAGTTTTTAATGCAATTAATAGCTTCATCTGCAGCGCCCCAAGTGCTTTGCTCCATACCATGTTAGATAAATTCAAAGAAAGCACATTCCTGACCCTCTGGATGAATGCATTGCTGTATTGACTGTTCACAAGCAATATCTCTCTCATTAATTAACTCTTACAATGCACTCATTAGTATGTGTGTATGTTTTCTACCAGGCAGAACATCTGTATCACCCTCTGGAGGCCGGCTTACAAAGACTAAACAGCACCATGCTACCACAGCTCTCCCAATTCATGGAATATTCCACAATCTCTGCTCTTTCCTGGTAAAAACACCCAGAAATGTGCACCCACAGTCAAAGTGGAGCTCGAGTGCCTTTGCAAGCAAATGTCTGAAAACTACCCAACGTGGCTTATTGAAAACAGCAAAAACTAAATTAATTATGGGCATTCTTATATAGGAGAACCTGTTTTTTTTAATCAATGCCATGATCCCTTGTCAGTAGTACTCCAAACACTGTGTGAGGGTGAAGGGATAATGCTCTATCTCTGCCCAGGTTCTGTGTTCAGCTCTTTCTCTGCAGAGCATCTCCACCCAACCACACCCACCTGACACCTGAGGTAAGGAATGGGGAAACCATTTCAAATGGAATAGGAAATGACCTGAACTGTTGCTGTAAACCAATTTTTTTTACCAAATTCACAGAAGTTTGAACAGCTTTCTTGTTCTATTTTCCATTTTCTTTCAGAAGAAATGTAAAATTGGGGCCTTGACCACTCAAGGTCATTAAAAATCCCATTAACCTTTTCACAAGGTAGGGCTTAAGTAGGGTTAATTAAGCAATATTGCTTCACAAGGGTCTGAAGAAGCATTTTTCTTTCTAGTTTCAATAGATATGCCAGTACCAGAGGTTTGCATGCCTCCCATCAGTTTTGTTTTAAATTTTGGGTCATGTCCCCCACAAAAGTAAAAACCTCAAAACATGCAGAGAACCATGCAAGACCCCAAATTCACCCAGCTGTAACATGCACTGCAGGTTCCATGTGTCCCACTGAAAATGATGCCCATGCTCCTTTAAAAGAGACTCAGTGACCAACTGAATGGTTTATACACCCTGAAAAAATGTTTTGAAAAAAACATTTGTACACTCCAGAAATACTCTCATCACTGTAATGAATTAAAGAAAATACTGAGTCATTTTCCACACACCATAAATAACCATTTGCATTTATTCATTGCTGGGTGCTGGGAGCATTCTCAGAAAAAGAACTCAAAGCAATGATAAATCAGTCATAAAAAGTGAGAGAAATATGATAAACTACATATTAGGCCAGAGAAAAATCTGCCATGCAGAGCTTGGAAACTGTCACCATCCAAGAGGAATCTGTGACTTCCACCTGCAAGTGCCTTCAATCATCTTCCTCCACACCCTTCATCAGAACTCCCCATCCACATCATTATTCAGGAATTAGCAACACATCGAGATAACAATCCCCAGCCAGAATCACATTTGCAAGGTGGTTCTTTTTAAATACAAACTCCAAATGCTGCAAAACTCAACTTTTTCATAGGAATGCCAAAGTGCTTGAAGACAGGAATAGCAGCAGAAGGATAACATGATCTCTGTGCTGTCTGCTTCTCCTGAACCACAGAAAGCTGAGCCCTGACTGGGTATTAATTCTCCTGTGTACCTAAGTCATGGCAAAGCCACCTAAAAGCAGCAGAAAAATAAACTTTTCAGCCTGTTGAGTTCAAGAAGTTCATTATGTAATTAATTCAATCAGACAGTAGCAAATTCAAAACATGGCTTTTTTCTTTTTTTACAGTGAAGAAATAGACTACAGGACTTCCTGCCACAAGATACCCCTGCTAACAACTTAGCTAAATTAAAAACACTGGACATTTATGTGGCTAGAAAGCATATATAAGAGCAAAATAAATAATGCTAAAATAAATCACATTTTATCAGACACAGATTTATCAGCACCCCCACAGCAACCTTCCTTTCCCTAGAAGATTTTTTGTATTAACTAGATTAACTAGATTTTGTATTAACTAGACAAGGACTTCCAGCCCAGCTTTGGGTGAGCTGGAAAAAACCTCTCTGTATTTGTTTTTCTCAGCAACCCTTTTAAACCTTCCAGTACTGTATTCCCTGGCTATGTGAGCTGTACATGGATGGGTTGTCACTGGCAGGAACATTTCCTGACAAAGTGACCTCACAGCTCCACACCATCTGGGTTGGGTTGTGACTCTGAAGTGCATAGATACTTGTCAGAGGGAATATGCACATTAAAATCTACTTAGATAATTAGCTAAACAAGAAAAAGTATTTTAAGTCTTGACTTTGAGCTTGCATAAAACAGTTCCACACTGGGAATTTCAAAGCAGGGCTGGACTTACTCTGCATTTCCCTGTTATTCTATAGCTGAATAAAAGAAAATTGTAAAATCTATGGAAAACCAACATCTTCAAAGTGCCCCGGCTAGTTGTGCAGGCATCCAGGCATTGCACACTTGTACAAATAACTCTTACCTAGACAAAACTTCACCTGCTGTTCCACAGGAATCCAACTGCTCCTCCTCCAGAACCTTTACAGGAATAACCATCTCAACACCTCACAGCACCTGCCTGGTGTTCTGTGCACAAAAATGTCCAAGCACAGGGAATTCTGAGGGGAAGGGAGGGGAGGGGAGTGAGTGGCCCAGAGCCACAGCCAAACCCAGCTTTGAAAGCAGCATCAGCTTCACCTCCCATACCCAGGCTCCTACAACTGGATCCCATGTCACTGTAAAATATTACCTGAAAGAACCCATATTTATGGAAAGGGAAGTGTATATATTTTCTGATGGAGTGGGAAATACATCTCCTTTTTTAGCTGTTAATATTAATTTTATGAGTTCTGTGCCTGAAGATCATTATTAATGTCTTCTTGAGATTTCATTAACACTACAAAAAATCCCCAGCAGACAGTTTTGGTGCAAAGCTTATTTTAAGTGGGTAAATTCCCTGTTTTTCCTTTTTTTTTTTAAGCCAAAAAGGGTGGATAAAAGACCTATAAAATAAATGCTGAGTGAATAGGACTCTCGAGCTATAGAACCTGTGCTGTGAAAATTCTACTTTGTCTGGCAAACACGATTAAACAGAAATCTATGAACAGCATTTTTTTTTTCTCATTTCATACAGGGGGAAAAAAAGAAATCAGATCTGACCCAGTGACTTCGATGACAATGGTGAGAGTCTTACTTTGTACAAAGAGTTATAAAGGCAGAATTTTTACTCTTGGGTGGGCATTTTAACATTCCCAGTGATGGTGCTTCACTCCTGGACTTGCTGAGATCACCCAGCACAGCCCTGGCTGGTGGCACCAGTGACTGGTGTCACATCAACTCTGACAAGTCTTCCTCATGGGGTTGGTTTAGGGTGGGGGGGGTTGAGATTATTTCCTACATTACACAATATAATTCAATAAAGTGTTGTCAAAGTGTGGACTACTATAGCAGACATCTGAATGGTGAATCTGAGTTCCAGGAGGACAGACTGCACACTTTTACAACAATTTGGGTCGTCTCCAATTGTAATTCAAAGCCAGGTGTCAGTGGTGAAGTGCCTGGAGGCCATTACAATAACTGACTGTGTCACCTTGTCCTCCTAATGATCCTTATACATTCAATGTAAACAACATAAAAGCAAGTGCTTATTCAAGCAGGACCACTACATATGTTTACCTGGGACTGTTGTTCTAACTTGCACTGACTATAAAAAAAAATAAATGGCAAGAGAAAAAGAAATGCTGAATGCTACAGCAGAGCATCAAACTATGGATTTGGAAGCCTGGTGCCTGCTGGTGTTTCAAACAAACCCCAGAAGCTGCTCTTGGGGGGGGCCATAATGGCACATGCAGCCTATTTGGAGACCATTCCTTGTCTTCCAGTGCTGTGTGGCTCTCATTATAAAGATAATATCCAGCATTTATATGGCTATTTACATCTTTCACATGCTGTACCAACAACTAATTAATCCTCACAACACCCTGTAGGGTAGGTAAGGATTATTATTCCCATTTTATAACTGGAGAAATTGAGACAGAGGGGTAACAGTGACTTGCTGGAAGGCACTCAGCAAGTTCAAGGCAAAGCTCAGATGAAAACATGGGAGTTGCTGGCTCCCAGAGCCCTGTCTCAAGAGCCAGCACCTGATTTTAGAGCTACTGTTTCAGCCAAACCCATCCAAAAAGCCAATATGAGAGTTTCCATTAGGGGCCCAAGGCATTTCAATCCTGGCATTGGAAGAGGTGGTGCAGGCTAAGCCTTGGAGCTTCAAGACCCCACTGGACAAAACCTCTGAGCAAGCTGGTCTGGTCTAATGGATGAGCCTGCTTTAGGCCAGATGTTGGATTTAAGGGTGCCTGAATTACCTGATTTTATGAAGCAGGTGTGTTTTCCAACAGTTTTTTTCCATCCGGGTTCTTCCTACAGGTGCTCTCACCTTCACCTGGCCTTTGGCAGGCAACCCCACAGGGAGCAGTAGGTCTGTGCCAACATAAACAAGTAAAAGTAAGGCCATCAAAAGCCAATTAGCACTGAACAAAAAAAAAAAAAAAAAAAAAAAAAAAAAAAAAAAAAAAAAGATACTCCTCTATTTCCCTGCTTGTATCCAAATTTAACATCATCACTAAATAGAGACTTTTCCATGAGAGAAGATTGCGTCCAGTTTTTCTTCCAGGTCCACACTCTGTGTTGGAGGACAGGAGAAGTTCAGTCCCTGCACAACCCCGTCCTTGTCACCAGCTCTGGATTCAGGGCCAAATAAGAAATTGGCAATAGCAATATAAACCCTCTTGAAATGATTCTCTGCCTAATGCCCTCCTTGCTGCAGGATCACAGCTGAAACCAAAGCTAATACTCCAGTCTCCTCAGCTGTAGCTGGTTATTTAGGGGAGCTTAAGTTCCTTTTGGGGAAAAAAAAGGAACAGTTTCAAAAACTGCTGAGTATCCTGTGGTTCCTACTAAAATGAAACTGAGCTGTTTGGGAACTTTTGTTATTTCATTCTGATGTCTAATGGGAATGGTTGGATGCAAAACAGTTTTAGGAATTGAGCTTTAAACATCCTTATCAACTCCCCTGCTCTCCTATAAAAGATTGTTTGTATCCTTTTGCATGTACTTCATCAAACAGAAGGAATTATAACACCCTAACTACTGGAAGGGAAAATTAGCAGTAGAAGCCAAGAGAGGAGGGTGCACTGAGAGCAGACAACACTGAACAGTAAGTTCTGCTTTTACAGACACATCACACAGGTTAATAAAAGCCTGGTTCCCTGGGCACAGCCACCTCCCTTAAGAAAGAAGGGGTTTAAAAGGTGAACTGATAGAACTGGTTACCACTCACCTGTGCTTGTAATGCCCCAAGAAGAAGTCAGTTGGTATCAGCCAGTTGTACCTGACATTGCAGCTGGTTTATTCCCAAACCTGGCCCATACACCCACCTACAGTCTCAAACTGTTTTGTACTGAACCACACTGCCTAAAGAGTAAGCAGACCCCAAGAGAGCCCAAAAGGAGCATCTCAGAGATAGGAGTCTGTACAAAATTTCTCTCCTATTTTCTTTCTCTGTGCTTTCCCAGGAGTGAAGCCAAAGCCTAACCTGGATTCAGTATTCTCAGAAGCCACGTTTAGAGCTTGTATTTATCCAGGTAGGGCTGTGTGTCAGACACTTGTGGCACACAAGGTTCCCCTCACTCTCTGAGGGTCAGTCTGACCAACACACCGAGGCCAGCTCCTCTGTCCCAGCTCCTGGCCATCCCCTGGGGACAAAAGGCTGGCCTCACACAGGTGGCAGAGCTGGTGTAGCAGCACTTTCTCAGGTTCAGCAAGAGCACAGCAGGGTAATGTCAGAACCCTTTTAAGGCACTAAATATACACCTGTACCAGGCTCCCCCACACATCAGTGTCCACGGGGGTCACAGAGCTGATTACACACAGCAACACCAACAAAGCTGCTCCAGCAAACCCTTTGTGAGAGTTATTAAGCTGTTGACAATATGAGAATCAGATGAATTTACCACTGCTTCAGTAATTGTCTTTCATATATGAGCAACCCCCTACATACAACTTTTATGATTCATCATATTTATTTTTTGTTTCCTCAAGCAACATCTTTTATTAGTTGCACACTCACTACAGAAATTTAATTTCTGCAAGAGAACAACAAAGCAGTTGATTATTATTATTGAGAATCTGGTACAACACAGAGTGAAATAAAATCTATAAGGCATTAAAATGACAGATTAGGCAAGAGCTGTATTCATTTACAAGTGTTAGAACATCATGTTAATGCCTCACAAGCACAACATAAAATGAAAATCAACTCTTTCATGCTGCTTTACTAATACTGCAAAGCTCCATGGAGCACAAACAGTAGTCCCTGTTAAAGAGGCAATGTCCTTTTGTAGTTTTTACAGGCAGTGGCTTTATCATTAACACTTGACAGAAAACTCTTGCAGTCCATATTAGCCATAAACTTGACATTTCAACCACTTATGGATTTAAAGATGATTATTACCCATCTCAGCCAGACCAAGTGTATTAAGTATATGGCTGTCCTTCAATGAAACTTTAAAATTCATGGACAAAACCTCTTTGGTTTAAAATGCTCATGAGGAAAGCATTATTGAAAAACTTCACTTTTCAGAGTTGCTGCAAGGCTACCATGGCCAGATTTCCATTCACATGAATTTCTGCCTGCAGCTTAATTTACTGCCAAAATCCCTGAACATTAAGTGACATCACATGCAAATAACAAGATCTGAAATTCACTTTACTCACACCAATCCCATCACTGGCAAATGCATTTGGTAGTGTTTGTATTCTTTTGATCATATTTTGTATTGGTAAAGTCTTGATTTTCCTGGACATATCACCATTATTTTTTTGCTTAAAGTCATACCTTAGAGCTTCAAGGGAAAATGTTCCCCTGCTTTGGAATATGATGCTGTTTGTTCAAGTCTTATGGAAAGGAAACCCATGGACAGATGTACAACTTGTTCTAATTTGTTCCTCAACACATCCTCAAGGATTCTGTAAAACATTTTGAGGGATGTTTATGCTGAAAAGGACACCTGTCACTCCTATAGAGAGCACAGCAGTATAAGCACAAAGTTCAACAGAGCAGGAAAAGGTTTTAATGGGCTGGAGAAACATTTTCACCTTGCTGTGGCCAAAGGCTCCATGACTATCTCATGCCATAACTTTGGAATATAAACATCCTTTGGCCAGGTGCAGAGGAGCACAGGACAGGCCTGGAGAAGGAGCAGATGGGTGTCTGACCATCACAGGAGAGAAGATGGGGAAGAATTATGAGGAAAGAGGAAGAGTCACAAGATGTTTTTCTCCACATGGACATGGTTGGTATCCAATTTCCTCCAACCTCTTGTTGCACCACTCTGCGTTCCAGGCACAAAGGGAATAAAGCACAAGGAACAATAGCATATATAATAACACACTGGTAGCAATTTAAACCATGCACCTAAAGCTGCTAAATTGTAAATAAATCAAATACTGGAGCATAACAAGCTTCCTCCTGAAAAATGCTCCCAGGAAATTACCATCACAGATGCTTTGCTTCATCAAGGGTTAACACTTGTGTGTAATATCCCTTGGAGAAACAAACTGCAAACTTTCTGATCTACAAACTCACTAATTTCTAAGAAAGCCAGAAGCAATCCAATTTACTGTGATGCTGAATAAATCTGTAAATTACCTAAATCACGGAGGGTTGAACTTTACCCCCCTTATTATAAACTATCCTTTGATGAGATTATAAATAATAAAAAATAGGCACAACAAAGTAGCTCACGCTCTGAAAGCACTATTGAGGTTCCCTAAAGCCAAGTGCTCCCATAAACACCTGGAGCAGGGAGGGGGAGAGCTTTTCTTAAATAAGACATAAAATCCTCTCCCCAAGTTGCCAGAAGAAAAGTTGGTATCTGGAGACACAGCCACTGGTGGATATACACTGAAATATTTATCCACAAAGAGGTGAATGACACGATGGAAAACACTAAAAAGCATCAGGAAATAATGAATAGTGCTTTCCCCAAAGGCATAGCTGGAAGTTGTAACAGGATTTCCCCTCTGTCTTCTCTCCAACTTTATCAAATGTCCTGTCCTCATCTCACTTGAAGGGTGAGTGACAGCTGGGGGAGGATTCTCTGCAGGAACACTCATCTCATCTGCTTGTGTACCTCAGTAAAAATGTCACCAACCAAACTACATTTGCTGGAAACCTGAAAAATTCTGTCCTCCAGCAAAAAAAAAACCTTCTGCTTGTATTGTTTTCCTTCCCAACTCTTTCAGTTTTAAATCAGTATAAAGTTTATCTTAATGATTCCTTAATGAATGCCACCACCAGATCTAGTGTAACCTGCCCCCCCCCATCACCCCCCCAAAAAAAAAAGATACCTTGACAGAAGTACTTTTCAGGCCACCTTTCACAGCCACAACAGAGACGGTTGCATTTTGTCAGCTCAATCTCACTAATTTATTTTTTACTGCCCATGAGTTTCCATTTGAGTTTTAATCCTGCATCAAAAAATACAATTCAGGAAGGTTTCTACTCTCTGAGCAGAGAATATTTTCAGGCTGCTGATTCATATCATTAGCTGCCATCCTTCAAAATCACTGCAGAAATCACTGCAAAAATCTCAGAACCAGATGTTTTGACATTCTATGCATTCCAGACACCCTTATTACTTTTTAAAAGTTGATTAATTGAAATAACTCCTCTCTTAAAATGTCATTTTAAAAACTTGAGAAATAAGACTTGATAAGGAAGAGGTTTGGATTTTTCCACTAGACGTGTTCTTAAAGATAGACTGATAAAGTTCTGCATAAGAAATTAGAAATACAGATTAAAAAAAAAAAACACAGAGTGGGCATGGAATGAATTGCACCAGCTTTTAGGTTCAGAATTTCACTTCACAATTCCATTTCATTTCACATGTAATTGCAAAGGAGGGGAAGAAGTTTAAAGCCTGAAATGGAATGTGCACCTAGATTTTTTTTCTCCCTGTTTTGAAGTCAACGTTAAAGTGTTACAGGACAGTATTACAGCAATTTACATTTTTGTTATATAAAACGCTTCAGACTGTGCAGTACATCCAAATAAAGTCTGACAGCAAGCTGCAATTGCATTCCAGTTCTGTGGACCCTGGTGTTTCAAGGAGCCAGGAGCAAAATAATGTCTGGGAAGGAAGGTAGGAAAAATGCAGAAATCCTGCTCCAGCCCAGAAAATAAATAAATAAATAAATAAAGATATATATATATATATACACACACACACACACACACACACATAGGGAGAAAAAGAAATGGCCCTATAAGGCAAATGCAATATTTTGGATGACACAGCCATGTGAACTGCTGGGAATAAAAGGAAGTATAAAAACAGGGCAGCACTGCACCAGAAGGTTATTTCTTCAAGGAAGAGGAAAACCAGGAGAAGAGCCTACCTTTCCAACACCCAGAGCTGTGTCTCAGATACAGCCATTTGTTCACAGATTCTTTGGGGGAAAGTTCAGATGTAGCTTTGCTGTCATGGAAAGTACACACCTGTACAAGCATCTTTATTCACCAGCCCAGAACCATCTGAACTGCAGCATGCTCAAAATACCAAAGGATTGATAAATATTCTATCTAGAATATAAAATACTTTTTATTGTTGTATGTGTTTCTCAAAAGCATTTTGAAAATGATTGCTAAATTCCAACCTGTTACTACTTAGTTGTTTTTTTTTTATTTCAAAATGAGCCCCTTCAGCCCTGGCACTGCTGCACTTTTCCCTTCACTTCACAGGTGTTGGTGTCTTCCTTTAAATTTCTTATCCCACAAACAAGTTTTAGAGGCCAATGTCCCTGAGCAGTTACCAGGAATGGAGTATCCATGGGGAACTTTTCAACCTTCCATGATCTCAGTACTCGTGCTGTCCCCCAGTCAGAGTGAGTTAGGTCCAGATCCAAAGAGTGACAGGGGCTGTGAGAGACTGGGATTTGGGGTTGTTCTCTGTGCAGTCACACATACAGCATGTTCCACAGGGAGAAAGAGATTCCAGAAAGCCACAGGGCTTTAACTTTGCACAAAACTCCCCAGCTTTGCTAGTGAGGTCTATAAGGAAGGGCATAGGCACAGCGTGGCCTGAAAAGATTGACCTCTAGAGCCATTTTGTGTCATTTTCTGTGTGTCTCAAGCACAAACACCCAGCCAAGATGAAAGTGTGACTCAAGACAAATTAATCCTGGACTTAAGGACCCTCAACTTGAAAAGGTTTTTAATAAAGGACAACTTAATTTAATTTAGTAAGGGACAACTCCATTCCACCTTGAAAAGGGGTATTTGGTGACAATTCTGCTTCTTCCTGTTGTGGAGTTCTTAAGGCAGAGATTCTCTCTTGTCAAGATACTTCTACTTTCTGACCCAACAAAGACAACCTTGTAACCCACAGTGTGTGACAACCCTGAAAGGGACACTTCCCAAACTATTATTAGTATGCCTTACCCTAAGCTTGGAACAATCCCTTTCCTTCCCTAGCCCTGGGAAAAAACAGGAGCTGGGATGAAAGTCACTCAGTTAAACTTCAGTCTGTAATAAGGAGATCAAGACTATGACACTAGGAAATTTCTAGGACTGTGCCAGCACCAGTTACTGCTCTGTTACCCACAGACAGGGATCTGTCCATTGTCATAACTCTCTGTGGTCTCCAAAACCCAAGAGATGGATCTGCCCTGACAAGTGTCCTGGAGAGCAAAATGGACAGTGGCAAACTGCTGCCACCTCTAACTCTGTCAAAAGAAACAATTCTCTCCCTTTTGTTGTGTCCTCTCAGCCATGTTTTCTTTACTTTTAAGTGAACATTATGAGCTGCAGCATTTTCAATGTGTAATTAAATGTGAAACCAGCCAGGAGCTCCATCTGGATGGAAGAAGGTTGTCCATCAGTGAGCAAAGCCCATATGCAAAAACATCATTCACCTCTGCCTAAATTTTCTACCTTTCCATAACTGGATAAATAAAGTTCCAGGGGGATTAGGATTAAAAAACTCAGAGACTGCCTGAAACATAACAAACAGCACCTCAAGGCTGAGCTTGAATAAGAGCCCTCTTACACAGAATTAACTTTTCCTCCTAACAAGCATCCTCTGGGCTGAGATCTTCTAATAACTGACAGCAATGACTGCTCAAATCTAGCTTTGTAACAGAAGAAATTTTATAGAAATCTGAAAAAATGGGCTTGGGGGGATGGTCTGTAAAAGAAATTAGAGAGTATTGTTCCTACCAAACATAGGATTTCCACTGGTGGCAAAGCAGATCTGTTTGGAACTTTGGCTGATGCTTAATAACTTCATAGATCAATGTAGGGTTTAATTGATGGAACAGATGGAAGACACAGACTCCACAGCATTAAAGAGTTATACTTAATGCATTGGAATAACTTGGGTTTAAAATGTTCCCATAATTGTTTGGGCACTTCAACAGTGGCATGAATTCTGTCACATATTTCCACTCATACTGATTTACAAGTTTATAATATGAGTTTGTAAACTTGATGGGATCTGATTTTTGTAGTGGGGAAAAAATTATGAATTAAGCAAAAAGAAGGAAAGTTTTAAAGAGAGTTACTTTTGGTAGGACAGAGAGCTAACAAAGACCAGAGCAATTCAGCTGTGAGGTCAGCAAGGATGTACTGAAGTCCTCCCTTCCCACCAAACAATCTGAGTACACATTTAGATGATTTTGATGAAAATCAGTGATCCGCACAGCAGGATCTCCACACTCAAGAACAACACTGAGCAAAAGAGCCAGATCTTCACAATTAAGGATAAGCATATCTTAAAATTACATTTTTGCTGTGGATTTCTGTCCACCTTTAACATTAGTTACAGGTTATTATTTATATACAAGAGCATGGTGAATTTGTTGATAAACCAAGATTTCTCTTCAAGGCTGATTGACTCTGAGGTTTTCTTGAAAAATTACTCTTTCCAGCAGCACACAATAAATGGTAATTTGATAATAATCTCTCTCATTTATATCAGTGTAGATAGACAAAGTTGGACCAGGCCTTATCAGTCTTTCTTTGAAGAAAGACCAATAATTCATATAAAGTGGCTGGGGCAGGCATGAGGATGTTGCATGTTGAAAAATAATATGAACCTACTCTAATTTGCTATTATTCTGCTTTCAAGCTACAAAAGGCAAAAAGGCAATGCACTTATTACAATTTACTTCCCATTATGTTACTGAATTACGACCTGTGCCATGGAAAATAAAATAAGGACTGGGAAATTCATTCAGGCTGGATTACATCTTCTGGACAAAGCTAAAAACATGCAGGCTGTCCACTGCCCAGAGTGGCCTCAGAGAGTCTCAGGTAACTGAAAAAATACCCACCCATCTCCACCAGCTCCTCGTGTGGTCATTGCAGCACTGCATGTGTGTGATCCCTGTTCCCTAAAAGCCCAGCAAAGGATTGGCTTCTCCCTGGGTTGTTAATTGCTTTCCTGTGGGAGAAGTCAACACCACCTCCAGCTCCTGGCAGAATCCTGCAGGATGGTTCCTATAGTCTGTGCTGTTCCATAATGACATCACATCAGCCCCAGTCCACCCTCATCCCTTTAAACATCTGTCATGTAAACAGCACAAATAGATTGACATAAAATGCCCTAAAAGGGCAGCCTTAAGACTCCAGCCCTCCCTGGCCATATTTTAGAGGCACCAGATGCTGAGAAGCACAGGACTCTGACTAATGCCTGGGAATTTTCAAATCCCATTCAGCATCTTCTGCATCTCCAAGGGCACAAACATCAAAAGAATGTGCCCGGTGCTGTTTAAGACAGACCCTCAGACGCTCACTGTAGCATTTCTCCTCAGTACTAACTAGTACAGCACGATTACAGGGTAAGTGTTGAGTTATCCTTTCCCTTTACAGACATTCCACATGGAAAGGGGTGGCTGTACCACACAACTCCCCCCTCCCACTCCAGCACAAGGTGACTCCCTACCCAGCAAACCCAGTCTGGTTTTGTACAGAACTGAGAGCAGTTACCAAACCACTCATCCAAAAATACAACTGTGGTTAACTACAGGTAAATTAGCCAGCAACTGGATAATTCAGAGCAAGTAATAAACAGGATAAACACCTCTGCAGAGGTGCTCCACAACCCTTGGGCACATACCTCAGATATCCTGTTATGTCTCTCTTGTTCCATCAGGTTTTTATTTTATTTTCAGTAAGCAAATGACCACCCCCACTCTGCCCTAACAGAGCTGGTAATTCACAATCAAAGGGACACCCCCACCCACGTTAATGTTCATCTGCCCTTCATTATGCAGGTAAAGTTGTTTTATGGATTGTCAATAGAGATACAGCCAGACTCTGTCCCTGCACGGCTTCCAACAGAACACAGACCCAGCGTAAATTGTGGCATTTCCATTCTGTAAGAAATTCAATGGGCTTTTCATTTTCAGCATCAACCTAAACTAGCTGAAGTCAGTGTGTGGAGGCGCCTCTGCCACGAAGCAGCAGTTTGCATTAAAATTACATTATATTGTTTTGACATGTCTGAAGCAAAGGTTAAAATCATCTTTTTGCTGGACATTGTTTCTGTAATATTGCCCCGCTGCAGAGCTGCAATAGGAACAAGCCCAGAATGATGTGAAATATTTCTGATACAAATTTTATTTTTATGTGAAACTATTCAAATGCTGCTGTACAACATGAACTACCTGAACCAAATCAAATCCTCAGGTCAATTCCTTCTTCCGAGTGCTCCTTAGATAACAAAGTCTTGTTCTGCGAATCTGTTCAATATATTAAAGTTGATTCACTCGGACAGTGTGTAAGATATAATACATTAATCTGGGCCATTTCAATTTCTGAGGCTGGGACTATAAAACTGGTGTGCTGCATATCTAATTTTTTTTGAATACCTGATTTATGCATCCCTCTGATGCATAGTGTCGATGGTATGGCGGATGCGGCTGCTGCATTAACAACGGGCTGCATCAGCACTCAAATCTTATCTTGTTAAATCAGACAAATGTAGCTCAATGAAAAGGAAGGAATAAATGCCTGGGATGGTTGAAAGGAGTGAATTTTAATCCTGTTTGTTAGGGGACTTTCATGGTGGGGGCTGAACGACTGAGGCAGCAATGTCCACCAAGAGCTTATAGGACTATGAATTATTACATGCTCACACATACAACTACGCAGGCAGGGTATACAAAGGCACAGTTTTTCATTTTATTCCTACACAGACAGGTAAACATCCCCACACCAACATCCATCCAGATACAAACACACACCTCCATAAAACTGCAGAAATAAATGCCTTTTAGGAAAAGCAGGTCTATATTTACAAAGTGTAAATTTCCATCTCTCTCTGATTCAAGAACAGCCATAATTGCTTCTTTGTATATAATTTATCATTTTATGCAGGGAAACAAAAGTTCTCACATGGCCTAAGTATCCAGGAATAGATTAGATTTTCAGAGTAATTATATATGTTTATATGATTTTGTGGCTGGATGGAGTACTGCCGGCGCTCTATACACAGTCAATATTAATTCTCAAGGAAAGAAAATGTTCCTGTGTTTGCACAATCAACGAGACCTTTAGAAATAAGCTTTCTGCCAGCCAAGAAAAAGTTTCAATGGCACACACTCCGCAGCCTCAGCTGAGGTATTTACAATAAATGGAAGGTATTGTCAGAATTAATTCTTAGGGAAGACCCTGAATCACTCACTGTAATTTGAATTCCCTTCTCTAGTAAACTCTCCTATTTCATCCTCAAACTGTAACTTGGTAAAGAACCTTGTTTATGAAAATGTATTTGGGAACAGACAAGGATCACAAAGCTCTTCTACAAGACCATGATCAAGGCAGCCTCAGCAGCATAAAGCCCCAGTCCATTCAAAGCCAAGTTATAGCTGGAATTATTTAATTGGCTCAAAGGTGAAATTTCATGCCCAGTAAAACACTAGAAATATATTATTTAAGCAGGCATCAGTTTAGCACTTATTACTCTTCTCTCTCCACAAAGACTAATTATAACAGGAAAAAAGTCACAAGATCCCATGTCTGCAGCCTCTAGCCTGTTCCTCTGTCCAAAACTACGAGGTCAGTTGTCCATTTGTGACATCATTCACTGTTTGCAATCATGCAGTATTAACCAGGAGGAGGTCTGAAAAGAGCCTGTTGTGCTCCAATAACCCACATAACTCTCCCATCTGCAAAAGACCTGGGACCAAATCCTTGAAAAGAAATTTGAATGCTGTGTTTCATTTCCCTTTTGACTGAACGCAAAGGCTCATCTTTAAATTCATGAAATATAAACATTTTAGAGTTGCTATCTTGAGTTAACTTAACCCAGCCTTAAAAAGCCCAGTAGTAAAGAGAAGCGGCGATGGAGGCCCAGACACGACAGAGACAATTCATTACAGACCTTTTTGATCCAATTATCCAGGAGAGGTTGGGATATGCAGCCCAAATATGTGCAGTGCAATGGAAGAGAATGCAAATAAAGGGCACGTTCTCACTTTTCCTAAAAGTTCCAATGGCTTCCCTCTATCCCATGCATATTAACAAGTGTGCAGATCAATTCAAAGCCTTATTTCTCTTTTGAGAACAAAGGGTGAAAAGCACATTTATACCAACAAGTCCAAATCTAAGTAAGAAATAAGAGCTAATGGTTCTGACTGCTTTGGAGAATTGCTTCTAGGAGGAAAGGTTCCACTTCCTCACCAGTCCAGTGAGCACTGCACAGTCTGGAAAGCCAGGAGAGGTCTTCCAGGGGGAGACAGGGAATGTTCTTTGTGTGTTTTGGGGAATTTACACTCAGCTTTGTGCCACAGAGCGACAGCATTCCAGGGAGGACACGCCTGAAGTCTTGGTGGCTGCCAGCCCCAACCACTCCTGCTCTCACCGAGAGCCCTGCTCAGGAGAAGTAGCAGAGAGACACAAATAAAACGGCCAAACCTTGGGGAAAATACAGATAAAAGGAGCAAATCAAGATAATTGTGCTAATTATCATAATGAAGGGAAGATTCTGTGTTTGCATGAAGGCTCCCCCTCCCCCATCACGTGCGCGGTGCTGCGGCCGCATCCAGGATAAATGAGTTCCAGGCCTGGCTGGATGCTCGGGTTTCTGTCAAAGTGGCTCCATTACATGTGCATCCCCCAGGGTCAGACTGCATTAGCAGACTCCTTTATTCCATACATGATGAACTCAGGACCTGGCAGAGTGTGCTCCAAAAATCCATTTACGACGGGCATTTGCAGCGTCCGCAGGAACTTTGGCTCACTTTAAAGCAGGCTGGGGGTTTGGGCTTTTCTTTCTCTTTTTTTTTTTTTTTCTTCTTTTTTGTTATGTTTCCATTGGTGGAAAAATAAACCCTGAAATGTCTTTGAGGTCATGGAACAGTGACCCCATTGGCTGGGCTAATTTGATTGTGCCAGAACAATAGCACTGTACTCCTCTGCCAGCCAAGTGCATGCTAATTATGCGATTTGCCCTTGATAAGACCTTGGTGGGTCATTCAGCAGTTGTGATCTGTCACTGACTTCTAATCATGTATTATCGTCTGGGTGAGTCAGAATGGTACCCTAAGCTTTCTGTCTTTACAGCAATGTGGCACTCTAATTACCTTATGCCAAGTGGATATGCAGAGACTGAATTAAGTGATCACTGTGATTGCCTTCAAAATCTTCTCTTTATCCTTTGTGTTGCTTCTCTGCAATTTACATTTTAAGATGCCGAGAAGCTTTTGGTGAAACTGAAAATGCCACTCTAAAAAATTATGATTTTTTAATTTAGAAAAAAAAAAAAAGAAAAAAAAAAGAAAGGCATCTCACCAATTCCTAACAGTATTTAAATGCTGCTAAACAATATAGCTCAATAAGACTCTGTCAGTAAACTTGTTGAAAATTATAAGACATCCTTTACCTTTTAATCTGCAGCTGAAAGAGAAACAAAAGGAAAGCAGCATAATCTCTTCCTAAAGTTTTAACAATGCAGGATTGCTATTTAATATGTAAAAATTAATTATAAAGTGCTTTTCCACACTGATTTTGCCTGTGAAATGTACACGTAGATATAACAAATACTGAGGAGCAATGTAAAGCTGGAAAAGCTTCATTGCTGTGCTCATCATGTTCATTAATAACAGCAAAGATGGTTTGGCTGACCCTGGGAGTCTTACAAATTCAGGCAAAAATTCCTCACCTATTGGCTCAGGCATTTGGTGGCAATTCAAGGGATCTATGAAAATGCTCCATATTTCACCCAGGACTTTAAAAATCAGGGGTTTAACTACACTGTGCTCCCCTACTGTTGCATAGCAACTCTCAAAAACTACAAAGCAATCTGTTATGGTAAACCAGTGCCATTAACATCTGTATTTGCCCCAAGAATGATCTAATGCCTTTTGCAATGAAAATGTGGTGATACGTCTGGAGGTTAAACTAACAAAGTAATGATTTATAAAATTTGATAAGATGCATTTGTCTGAATCAGCCTTGAAAATATGAACTCTGAAGTGCTACTTGAAAGTTGTCATAAAACAGACAAAAAACCCCTCACAGTGTTAAATTTATAGTACCACTAACAGAAAATAAGGATTTTCAAAGCTTTTCTGTATTGTCTGTCAATATAGCAGTATAATTTTTTTTTATAGAAACAAACTGGGGGGGGGGGGGAGGGGGGGAAGAAAAGTCAATAAAAGCCATAAAGCACAATTGAGAAAAAATTGCAAGCCTTATTTTCCTCGAATCACATGATGCCCAAGCAGCATTATTTGCTGAAACCTTGGTTTGTTTGGGCGTGGGGGGGGGAAGGAGAGAGAGAAAAAGAGAGAGCAGAGTGCCTAGAAATAAGATGCAGTCCCTGGGTGGCAAAACAAAAGAGCCCAAGAAAAAAAAAAAAAAAAAAAAAAAAAAAAAAAAAAAAAGCTGTAGAAAGTTGACACAGTCAAGAATAATGGCTAAATCTATCAAGTTTGATCAGGTCTGCTATAATGAAGTGGAGCTTCATATTCCAAGCAGGGACAATGAAGACAGAAGTCAGGCTCTAGAAATGTGCTGCTCACTTTGTGCTTGGAATATGCAGCAGCCAGCAGGGAGCCACAAGATAATTACACAGTATTTGTGTGGTTCCAGGGAGCTTCCTGCGCAGGTTGAATGCCCGCGCTATATTAAAAGGCAGCACAGTGAAATGTTTTTAATGAATATTTTTGTCAGGGAAAGAAAAGGCATTTGAATGATTTTTGTGTATGCAGGGAAGGAGAGGTGGAACATCACTGTCAAAATACAGGTACCTTTGTTTATATTTATTCCATTATTTACAGCTTCAAGAGCCTGATGTCCCTTCAATAATACAAATCACAATGCCAGCTTAATGTTATTTAGGGCTAATCGCACTCACAGTCCTAACTAATGTCTGCTGTTAGTGTGTTCCCACTGAAATCCTGCCTCAACTGCCTTGAAACTACTTGTATTTTTATTTCCAGTAGGAGCTGAAATGTTTAGACACGTTTAATCAGAAAACTCAAAGAAGTAACACAGATGTTGATACTTACTATTCAGTAGCCCTTGGCAGTGATAGATTTAAACCAGGAGAATACATTATTCCAGCACTCTGTAATTCTCACCTAACAGATGTGAGTAATCCACTGAATTAAAACCCCCAGACATGAGACTCATAAATGCTCTTTCTGCAGCACGAGCCACCGCACTGATCACGACCCAGACTTGGGCAAAAAAGTTCATTTCAAAGGCCTTTTGGTGGCCCACATTTCAATATTCTCTACACCTAAGCCAGCCCCTGCTCTGCTCACAACTGAATCCCTTCTGGTATGCAGTGCCCAAGACAATTTGCTGTTCTGTGCTGCTCAGCATCCTCGTGCAGGGTTAAATCAGACCCTTCAGATTCCACAGCATCACCTCCAAAAGAAACACCGGAACAAACATCCACTTCCTGCTCCAGGCAAGGGCTGCAATCCATGAGGTTTTTTTATTTTTACAATAAAAATTAATTATTAAACAAATACCATGGTCAGTTCTATGATTAAACTGTGTTTCAATAAACTCCCTGGCTGAGAAGGGAGGCCCAGGAACCCTCATGTCCTTCCACACAGGATCAGCATCTCCACCTGCACTGCCCCATGTCCTTCCCACCCAAAATGTGTGCCTGGATAGGGGGCATTTATCACCAAAAACCAAACAAGAAAGCCAAAAAGTTCTGTTTCTAAGGATTTTTCTAGAAATGCCAAAAAAAAACCCCAACATATAATAATTTCTGGACAACATGGAAACAAGAAATGCAATTAAAAGGAATCACTTCTTTGGTGATGCCACTTCAGGTAATCCACAGCAGAAGGAAACACAAAGTTCCTTCACATCATCAAAAATACAGATAACTTCCACCCTTCCACATTTTTAACTCTGTGCTGACAAAAAAGAGTGACTATTTGTGACAATAGTGCTGGGAAAATCACAATGGAAGAGCAATGCTTCACCTGAATTTGGTTATCGAAGAAAACAACTCCAAGGATCAAGATAATGCAGCCAATTAGGTGTTTGGTTTTGTTTCTTTTTAAAGGACATCAGCAAACTGCTGAATAATTCTGATACTGTCACTGATTTTTAAGTCTCTATGAAGAAAGGTTATTATAGAATAGCTATGGCCACAAAAATTAATCCCCAGTGCAGCTCCAGTGATTTCCTGTTTGCTACTGGATTTAAGAACTGCATCTAGAACTTGAAATTTATAAAATGAACAGACAAAACCCCCATAAGCTCCAAGATGTAAAAACTATTCCTCAAATTATTTTCTTTTCAATGCAAATATTTGCTACTTGTATATTTTTTTTTAAGAGCTCTAAATTAAAAATCCTTGAATCACTGAGAACTTCAGCAGTGGTACCTCACCTTTGCTACCTGCAGAGACTGATTCTGCCCTTTGAACAGGAGATTCACCAAAGGCAGGAACAAACTCTGATGCAAAAGGGAATAAAAGGGTTTCACATATGTAACACCTCCCCCCCTTTTTTTGTTTGCATTCCTATTTCAGCAACACTCTGTGGTAGGATTTCTGCCATGATCAAAGGGCTACACTGGAAATACCTCTTTCAGAATGATCAGTGCTATATTTTTGCCAAAGAACTGAATGCAGTTTCTGCTCCACTCTTTGTCTACAGCAGCTCTAATTTAAAAGGAAATCTTTCAATTACCAGATGAAGAGGTAAACAGCTGTCACGTTTGGAGCCCATGTAAGCATTATAACCTACATTCCATACCCCTGAGCAAAGAAATCCAGAGGAACTTCCTCCACCACAAAGGATGGGAGCTAAGTGAGAGTTTTCATTTTATTTTTGGCAAGTTGGTAAAAATTTTTTGCAGCTTTAAAGGCTTGAGCCCACCTCTTAAATGGAGGGGAAATAATAAGTACTCCTTTGGACCCCTGGCTGTTGGAGGGTGCCTTTTGTGATTAAACCAAATAGTCACAACTAATCAACCACGACAAGCTGTGCTTGCTCTGTTTCAAATAGTTCACCAAATTTGGTTCTGAGTAACTGAAATACCCAAGATTACACCTCAACACTTAAAAACTGAGCTCTCCTCTACCCACCACACCACAGAGCCGGTGCTCTGTGTATGCAGCTAATTTCTGTTTCGCTGTTGTTACAAATAAGCTGAAAGAATAATAACCTCATTGGGTCAGATTCTCGTTCTTGTTCCGCCTGTCCATTTAATTCCATGTAAGCCAGTGCATTACACCAGATTTACAGCACTCTGAGTGACAACAGGATTCACTCGGGCCAATAGAATCCACCCAGGTCCTCACAAGTTGGAGTGAGAGCAGGATTGTGCCTCTAACACAGCAAAGAAATCTTAATGCCATCCTCACTGTGCACCCTCTTCCCTTGCAACAGCCATATAAACTGGGTAATGAAGGCACAGCTCCTTTTTGCATCTATATATTAAACAGTTATTTTGCCAATATTTATATGCCCATATCCCTAGGTACAAACAGAGCCAGGGATATCAACCATAGCTGTTGCACAAGATGAGCTTTGTATCAAAGGAAAAAAGGCTCCTCTCCATCTTGGATGCTTTATTTTATTCAACCAGCTCTTTTTCACATTGTTATATCCAGTGAATGTAGCACGGTTGGATTCAGAAGAGAACCTTAAGCGTTATCATAATGCTTAGAAGCAATGGCTTCACACTGTATAATCTATCAAAGGTGTCAGATTTACAAAATGCAGATTTTCTGTCAAATTTGGGCACTATAAGCACTGTATCTTTTCACTAAGGTGCTGACTGCTGTTTTAATGAGGCCCTTTGGTGGCTGTAAAAAACTGAAAGGAGAGGATTATAGGGGTTACCCTAGGTATTGTCTATTTGTCTTACAAATTTCACACTAACTACCAATTACATCGCCATAAACCTTTTGGCTACTTCAAGCTATATGCCATATAATACATAAAAAATACGCTGTGTTAACCTCTCCCATATTATACGAGTAACTACAGCCACTGATGCAAGTAACATATCTAATGAAGCCAATAATGAGCCTCTTTAAAAGTAGTCTTGTTATAGGAATAATATTAGAGCAGTTCAGTTAAAGGCTAAGGTCCATTATGGCATGCTTCCTATGTTCTCTGGTCCCAGGGCTGAAAAGATGCTGACATGCTAATTCAGGCTCAAGAAGGGCATTAATCTCACAACCTTCTACTTGTCATGCTTAATGGGACATCCTGCCTAGGTGAAATGAACCTGATGTATTCAGGTAAACATAATTTAATAAGGGGAAAGAAAAAAAAAAAAGGAATAGCCAGGGTCCAACAAAATGGGAAGGGGAATATTTACAATTTATTTATTTCTATATCTCAGTGGAGAGGATTGTTAACATTCAACTGAGAATTAAGTGGTGTAAGAAAAGGGCAAATAAAGCAGGATTTGTGTAAAACCCAACTGCTGAAATATTGGTGCATTTAAAGGGACACGTTAATTTGGAGGAGGAGGAAGAAGGGATGCGCTAATGTGGGGCTTGGAGCACTTGAGTGTAAAATAGAGATCTGGAGCTATGGAGTCTGATATTTAAAAGGCAAGCATGAATGTCAGTGCGTAGCTGTAGATCCTCTTTGGGCTGTCATCAATCATAAGTCTAATAAGCTCCCTAAAATTATGTCACCAGGTACAGAACAGTACCAATGGCAGCAGCTAAAGCAGTGCACTTCCCAGGTGGGAAATGCAAGACCCACCTCCCAAACCCAAAAAGCACAAGGAAAACACACCTGGACACAGCATCCATGGGCCTGGTGGTCCCTACTGCTGAATATTCAGGTGACAATTGTGGCCATTCCTTGGATTAGCAGGAGATCAAAGTACAAAAAAAAATATTGTCAGCTACACAGGAAAAACTGATTCATGAATAGCAGCCAGGTACTCAAGAGAGCCAAAGCATTGAGTATGAGGCTGTAGGATGGACTTGTTAGGTTTTACCACTAGGAGAGGGTCTTTATCTCCCTAGAATTTACCCTTCACTGCCCCCAAAGTGTAAAGGTTGCTCTACATATTCCTGTGCTGGGTGAGGAAGCAGGATGGAATCATCAGACACTCAAATGGAATAAAACTACTATGGACGCTCCTTGGTGAGTGAAAAAGTAGAGCCCCCTACTCCACTGCAAAGCAGGGCTGTCATTCCCAACCTCTGGGGCTTCTTTAACAAACTACAGCTTCATTCCTTGCATTCCTGTACAGCCCAAGCATCATTGTAGCATCAAAAGTTCAAGGGAAAAACTCCGCAAGTTTTTTGGCTGTTGTCAGGTTTTAACTGTAGCTGCTGCCTAACTGAGCAGAGTGCGTGTCACATCACCAGGGTAATGGTGATGAGAAACCAGAGAGAATCAGGTAAATATCCCAGTGCTGTGATTGTGGAGCAGCAGTCTTACAGTTGTGTCCTGTTCCACACCTTCCTCCTGACAGTGAATCCCTTTGCTGTGCAGGCAGAACCCAATCTGCCCTTGTTTTACAGCACTGAGAAGAAACCCAAACTTCACTTTTAAGCAGCAAACCCCCCCAGGTATGGAGACAGCACCATTCAGTGGGGCCCTTGCAGGCTCACAAACACAGGCATTAATCTTGTTAAACCTCCAAACAGGCCTTTGCTGCCTCACTGGCTCCCAATGCACCTTTTGACCATAAACATCTGGGTATTTTATCTAGGCTGATTTTTGAAGCAGTTTCCTCTAAAGCCACTAAAGCAGGCTGTTGCAATGGGGCTCCTTGGTGCCTATTAGGTGCTGGCCATGCTGAGCCAGGGTGGGGGCTGTGCAGATGAACTGCTCCACTGGGAGCTGCAGGAGACTCTGCTGCTGCCAGGCACAAACCTTCCCAGAGCTCTCAGGCGCACAGAGGAGTTGCACTTGCCATCCAGTAATTACCTGAGAAGGCTGATCTTGCCCTAAAGGCCAGTGCAAAGGGATCATAACCCTCCTAGGGTGAGATGATGTGTCCAGGGGAAGCAGCCCCAGGAATCCCAGGCAGCCCAAGGCCACAGTGATAACGGGCATAACAGGCACTCGTGCCAGGTTCAAGCTGAGTTGGATGTGCAACTTCCCATCCACACAAACCTGAGTCTGCCAAAGGATGGCCCAAAGAAATCAGCAGTCCTAAAGTTCAACCAGTTTGTTCCCAGCTGCAGCTTGTAAGAGATTTGGAAGTGGAGGGCAGTGAGATTGGCCAAAAACAGTGGCAGGGTTTGCTGATCCAACACAAAACCTCCCCCTTAATGTTAAGGAAAAGACTCAACAATATTCCCATATTTAAATGCATTATCTCTCCAATAGATACTTTCCCAGCCTCATTCCAGAAGTTCTCAGGGTGCCAGGCAGTTCTCCCCTCGCTTCTTATGATTCTTTTTTCTTCCCATCCAAATGGGAACCATGTACTGCTCTGTATAAAATCAGCTCTGCAGAGCTGGATAAAATATGTCACCTTAGGCACCTGAATTAATAGTTTGGTTATGTACTCTGTTAAGTCTTTACTATAGATCAGCATAACTGTGCCAGACAGACAATTCTTTAGAGCTAACATTTTAAAAAGGTGCCAAAGCCAAGAGCCCTTTGAGATCCCACTGAATTACCCAGAGTAAAAAAAAAGAAAAAAAAAAAGGCACAAACCCAACTAAAAACAGACTTTTTTTTTTTCCTCCTGCAGTACCACTGGAAATAGAATATTGGCAGGAATAAGCAGCTCCATGGAGTTGCTAAAGCTGCAATTAATGTTAATGAAGCTATACCTTATACAGAAAGGAGCCACAGTATAAATTGGATAAGTA
Source organism: Oenanthe melanoleuca (assembly GCF_029582105.1). Classification (NCBI taxonomy): domain Eukaryota; kingdom Metazoa; phylum Chordata; class Aves; order Passeriformes; family Muscicapidae; genus Oenanthe; species Oenanthe melanoleuca. Next base: position 99,933,676 of record NC_079336.1, on the reverse strand, counting down.
AGAAAAACAATCAGCCACTGTGCTCTTCCCATACAGTCCATCAGGGCATTGCCTCTGCGAAGCCATCTTGATTTGAAACCATGAAATAAACCAAAATAAATCTGCAAGCAGGTGTTCCTTGGTGCAGGAGCTCTGGAAGTTGTAACACAAACAGCCTAATTTTAGCTTCCACGGAGAGAGTGAAGGAAATTTACTGCTCAGCGATGCATCGAGCGCGGGGAGGACACGAGCAGCAGGAGCTTCCAGCAGGATGATGCTATTAAGGCAGGAAGACTTCCCGCGGCTGTTAAGGAAGTAGTGGAAGGCAGGTGATGGGAGTGGGGGTTTGCCAAGCAGCCACGGGCCCACTGTACATGTTAAGTTGTTGTTTTCTGCTCAGCTAAGCAGCAGAGAATTGATATGTTCGCAATGAAGTGCAATGACAATTAAATTGTAACTGACCTACATGTTACCATCATTACGCTTTCTCTTTTTTACTGCTTTCCCTCTTATTTAATCACACAGTATGGGGTTTTTATTAGGCTGTAATGTTAAAATCTTCATCCATTTAGCCATAAATGTTTGACTGGTTATCTATCAGACTTCCCTGCACTATACAAACAAAACCATTTTGCTGAATCATTGTTGACTTGTTTGTGGCCTAATTTAATGAGTGCAATAACTTACATGACTACCCAGTTAACATTTAGGAGCCCAGAAAAGACCTGCTAGCATGCAGCAAGCTACTGTATATGTTTTCTAGTCCTACCACTCCTCTTTGCAGTAAATTTTATACAATAACATGCACTTCTTGCAAGGCTGTCTTTGCTTTTACTCTGCCCAGGTTGTATTCCTTAACCAGGCTGCAATGCTGAAAATCAAGGGTCTCAAATTTTCAGTGGAGTTTCAGCTTTCTAAGAATCAGGTAACCTCTTACAAAGATACCAAAATATCAAGCACAAGAAAGCTCAGCACACATCCACTGCACTGTGCCCATGCAGGAAGCCACCTCATGGAGGAGGAAAACAGAATAATTTCCTAGCACTAACACAGAAATAGGTTTTCAAGCTAAACTATGGAAAACTAAGCATTATTTCAGATGAAGTGAAAGAAACATGTCTGCTTTATGACATTCAGGGGTCAGTCCCAGGTGTTTGGGCCTGGGCCTGCCTGAGGAAGGAGGATCCTCTGAGTCCAGAGAACATACAGCAGCAGTGTTCATCTGTGGTATCATTTTTACTCCATTATCCTGAAAATAAACCCCAAACCTTGTCACTACCTACACTTTCAGATTCATCTGCCATCTGACAGCCCTGCAGATCAATTAAGTAACAAATGAGAGTCTCGATATTCATACACTAATTTAACACATACTTGGCAAGACAGAGGTGTTTTGCTGCTTGCAAGGCCATAACTCAAACACCAATACAGGGAGGGTGACAATTTGTGAAGTGCAAACGCTGAAATCTTCTGTTTTCCACACAAAAATATCATTCCAGTGTGACAAAGGGATGGCACCAATTATATTTTATTGCAGACATCCTTCGTTAATAGCAATGAATCAAGCTGTACTGGGGAATTGCAGCCTCTGCTGAAAAAGTGACACTGTCCCAGGTAAAGCCCAAAGCATGGAAGAACCTCAGTTGTCCCCCAGACACATTCCAACAACTCTCTTTTATCCACAGGAGAAACTAACCCCAAAAGGCATCAAAACAGACACCAGGGTCACTTGGAGTCCCTTTGAGTCTGTATGAAAGGACTGAGTACAAGGATTTTCAACTCAGGAGAAATGATCATGTGTGGATCTGCCATTTTAGAAATATTTTATCTAGAGTTCTGTATTTTTATTGAATGTCATGAACTTACAGTAAAATTTCTTTAAAACAAGTACGAAACAGATAATATTTGATTATTTATATTTTGCTGACTGTTTTATCATAAAGTGAAAGGCTTTGGGGTTTTTGTTCTTTCAGTCTGGAACATGAAATGCACTCTCTTTATCAATAGCATAGTACTGACCTAGGAAAGTCACATAAATTATTTAATTTCAGGAATGGTTTTTGGAAAGATACCTGAATTCAATACACAGCTCTACTTGGTGTTAAAAACCCTTTAAAGACCTCAGTAACAGCAAAATGGGTAAATTGTCAAAGGGGTGTTTTTCAAAGCCTTTGCAGGGCCACGATTATGAGTTTTATTTTGAATGGATAACAGCACACACCATGTGGCCTGGCAAATCATGCTGAAGATTTCTATTATTAAATCCTGCAACCTTAAATATTTGATGTTTTTTCATTAGTGTTTCTGACTCTCCTATTCCATGTGTAGGATGGAAGAATGGGGCTGGTAGTAAAAAATCTGACTGAACAAGCCTCTGACTCACAACTTTTCTGCTTTTCCTTCTCACTTTGTTTTTTACTGTCTCAACATGTCACAGAAAGTACAACCTGGAGAACTTTTAGGCTATAGCTCATACAACAGAAAAACAGAATTCTTCATGCATAGGATTCAGTCCTGTGGAATCCAGCAGGAAATTAAGGTAATGCTCATAATCGAGTATTTCTGCAACTTCCTGAACACAGACTCTGCCAGATCCCTACCAAAAATATAATCCCATGTTATTTTTCAAACTTCAGTTGCTGCTGTTTGTGCCACATGGAAAACTGAGGCAGATAAACTGGGAGTCACAACAAGTTCTGGGGAAAAATGCTTTTTTGCTGGGTGAATATACAAAAGCTAGATAAAGTGAATCCTTGGGCTTTGTAAAAGGAAAACTGCCTTCCAAATCCACAATCCTGAGACAGGAAGTGAACTCACAAGTGCACAAGTCCCTCCCTTGCTCCACAACTGCTCTGTGCTGTGCAGAGCCAGGTGATGCTTGCTTTAAAACCTTCCTCTAGGTCAGGATCACTCCATTATGATCCTTGTGGGTCCCTTCCCACTCAGGATATTCTCTGATTTTAAATCCAGGAGCACCCCTCCATTGCCAACTATCAGTCCCAGGTCCTTCTGTCCCAGCCATTGACACCATTGCCTTTCTGGCTCTATCAACACCTCTGTGAAGCAGATTTATTCTGGTCCTACACTATGAACAACCTAAGCCACCTCAAAACATTTTTCCTGTAACTGGGATGAGGCAGATTGGGAATGAATCTGAAATTCTCTTGTTGGCAGAGCCAAAGGGTCACGTCAAAAGTATCTACATGTCTGAATAAACACACACAATTCCCAGCATTCCTCTCTTCCACCCCAACTCTTCAAATTTAGTTTAATGATTTAATCACTTTGGTTGAAATTCAAGGCAGTAAGTTGTTAGTTTTTACTTAAAATTCCTTATAAATTGCATTTATTAGTTGCAGGAAGGAGACTTGCCATTGTTACAGTAATTTAAATTGTTACCACATGGCTACAGACTCCTGCTAACTGGTGGGTTTGGGGGAAAATCAGCTCCTTAAAGATCTTTAAAAGGCACTAGAGATGCGCTAACCAAACTTTTGTCCAGGAAGTCACAATTTATCAAAAACGTAATGCACCATGGATGAAATATTCATTGCAAGCAGCACATAACGTGGGCCATGAAATGACATCTTAGCATCTCTCACTCTGGTCATATGGAAGTTTGCTGACAGGGCAGGGTGATGCTCCATTGATATTTAACAGTCCCAGCTCCACGTCCTTTGTGAGACTGCAACTTTATCCACTCCAGTCCATTCCTTCCCAGCACTAAATCAGTCAGCTCTGACACACGACACTGCTCCAGCCCCTTTGCTCCATTTAAATCCTGGAGATGTTTTAACTTCCCAATATTATTAACTTGGAAAGCAACTGAGGAAAGAAATCTCCTCCCCAATTCTCCCTGCACTTCTTGAACACTTGCAATCCTCATGATTGCATCCCTCTCCCAATCCTAAGGAAAAGGATGGTCTGTGCTGGGGATCAACAGAGAAATTTTACAACTGAAGACCCTTTAACCTTGATGCAGCACAGACAAGAATACATCAGCACCTCCTATAGGAAAATTCAGATGAAAACCACACATAAAATAACAAAATAAAATAATAGATTCATCTTCCTGCAGCTAAAGATAAATATTAAATAATCCTATCTGCTTCTGGCTGAAAATTAATTTCTTCTAAGGCAAATAGTGTAATACATATGTGCGTTTCAATTCCCATTTGGCAAAAAGCCTATTTTCAGTCTGCAGTACATAGACTTTTGGAATACCAGAACTGCATTCATCACAGACACACTTAAACAAATAAAATCTTCCTTCGGGTACCAATTCGCTGTGGTCTAGTAAAATATATATATATTTCAAACATCAGTATTTCTACCCAATCCAGATAGCCAGATTAGAAGCAAAGCCCTTTGTTTAATATTTAATTAGTCCAGCAAACCCCTCCAAGAGGGTTATCCCCAGCATCCAAACTGCTCTGCCAAGCAGGACCACAGACACTGCCCACTTGTGCCATACAGACAAACGTCTGTATTTTGGGATTGAGCCATCCATGCTGCACTCCTGATTAACTCATTGCCCAGGAAGGGACAGGAGAGCAAACACGAGTCTGAGCACTGTGTGTCCCTGCCTTGGCTCAGACACCAACATCTCCATCTCCCCGCGCCTCTGTCACTGCCGAGTGCCCGGAGATGCCTCTCCACGAGTGGGGATTCACTGTGCACTAATCAGGCTCTGCTCCAGAGTGCTGTGTGTGACTTGCCAGGTGAAGTGTTGTGACAGAAAGCCTGACATGCCATGACACTCTGCATTCTTGTCAGCTTCCTGGGGATGCACATTATTCTCTCCCTTTCCCATCAAAACCCTCTTCTCCTATTTCAGAGCAGCATCCAGTTGTCTCCTGCACCACCCTCCACAGAATTTCTTTCCCATGGCATGTTTCAGGTGCATTTTACCCTCTCCTACTATTAAAAAACTTTCCTCCCCACGCTTGGAGCCCTGAGGAATATGAATTGTTCACTGCCCAAGACTGGAGAGCCTAGATATTTTTCCAGACCCCATCCTTGCCCATACAAGTATGTGAATTTACAGGTTTCCCAGCCTGTTTTTCACTCAGACCCTTCTACAGTCCAGCCTGAGGTCTGACAAAGTTTGTAGCACCCAATTCTTTCTCTGAAAACTTTAGGAGATCTCTTGATCGCAGTCTCTTAGCCGGGACCTTTTGGCAGTATCCAACGTAGCTGCTCTGATGCAGTATACACAGATAAGGTATTAGACCCAGCTACCATGGTGATTGATATTCTAAAAATATCCAACTCAGCTGTACTGACAGATGGGTTAAATATATGGCTGCACTATACCTGGATCACAATCTGTTCGCATGAGGATGCAGATAAGGACCAAAGAGTACAGTTCAGTTTGGGAAGCTTAAAGAAAAATGCACAAAAAATTATCTATAAACGCAATGTTAAAAAACTCTACTGGTCTCATATGCTAAAAAGGCTTCATTTTTATTTTCTCTCTTTCTGCTATGGCAACTCTATCGGGTCTCATTCTATGCTCAAGGAGATGACAAATATTGCAGATTGCAGTGGTAAGGAGAAGGAATCCAGTTCTTAGGAAACACAACATGACAGAAAGCATTTGTTGCTGCTGCTGGAATTTGTGTATCTAAGCATTCTGTGAAGTCTAATGTGATCTTAGGCTGCCTGCTGCCTTGGAAACTAGTGGTCAGATACTCTCAACAGTGGGCATAACCAGCTAGAACATTTTGATTAGATGAAATTTCATGGAACTGAAATATTTCACACACTGGCTTCAGTGAATTTCTGTCAAGGACAGAGAGAGAGAGAGCACTCCTTGAAAATCACAACCCCACATCCTGGTGGTTTGGACACAGGGATGTTGGAGCTCTAGACTCAAATCCCTGTTGGACCAAGTGATCTGGAATTAAATCAATTGCAATTGAAGCCAACAACAGGCCAGCCAGGCTGCAAACAGAGAAAGTCAAGAGATGTAACTTTCAGATATAAAAGAAAAAGAAATAAACCCCAACACATACCTATTTTCTACATTGTTTGATTCTCTCCATTGCAACCCTGAAGCTTTGAGAACTTAAAATCTGTCCACTTTCCTGAAGTAAAGCACTTGGATTACAGAAGCTAGTACAGTAACAGAGCTAAAAACTACCAAAACATCAGGTAATGAGGGTTCCACTTCCTAAGAATCTTGCTTTGGAAAAACAGAAATCCCTTTTCCTCTGATAACCATTTTAAGGTTACGAGGCTGAACAGAGAGTCTTGTTATTGTAGGAATAAGAGAACCACATTAGCAAGAGAAAATGTATTCTGATCATGAGGTGGATTTCTATGTATCCCACCTCTGAAGCACAAGGACTGGACTTCAGAAAGCAACTTGGCTGCATGGGACAGCTGCCAAATATTTTCTTCCAGGGAGCATCTTGGAAGTGAGAGCACACACTGAGCGTGGGCTGTCCCCACAGCCCCCAAACCTCAAGGGCAGTTCCCAAGCTGCAAAAGGCATTTAGCTTTTGGCAGCTGCTGTGATTACAGAGAAGGGCCCATTTGCAAAGTGCCCCCTTCAACCCACAGAGCTGCCACTGCAGCTCCCTCATCCCAGGTGGCATCACAGCAAAGGGTTAGGCTGGAATTGCAGAGGCAAGATGCTGCAAAGTGCTTCTGACTCCCCATTAAATTAATGCTCTTTATTAAAAATGTCTTTTCAATCACTCATGTTTTTTCACATCCAGATCTGAGCATTCCTGGGATTTCTCAAGGTCAGCTGTGCACAGGGATGTCCCTCTCTCATATTGCAACCCCCAAAGTGACTATTTCTCCTTCTGTCTTTGGGCTCAGAGCAAAGCTGCCCTTTGCAAGCACCAGGTGGGTCACACTCCCCAATAACAGCCATTAGGTATGGATGGGATTTGGATTTCAGCATATTTGTATGGAAATCACCCTTGTGGTGTCATTTTACTCCTTATAAATCACCTCAATATCAGACTCATAAACCCAAGTGATTGTAGAGAACAAATAAACACTGATGCATTGCTGGGAATGTGCAACAAGGGCTGTGGTCAGCACAGGAGAGGTTTTCCACCCACTCCTTCCTTTTGCAGCCACCCTGTTTTTACTATTTCCAATTTAATACTTTTTCTAATATATTATACGTTACCTCCCATGTATTTAAACTGTACTTAAAAGCATGCTAAGAACTGGTAATTCTTTAATGGTTGTTCACTTACAAGCGATTGTGGGTCATTACACAATCATTTAAAGGGCATTAATGAGAACCATTTAATGGTTTTAGTAGAATATCATTGTAAGGGACAGGGGAAAAGTTACTGGCTGTAAATTTTTATGACCATTTCTTACAAAACGTATTACTTTAAAGATTTATGTATGTAACAATGAGTACAATAAAAGCCATGCTAAAAATAATTTGAAATCAAAGTAATGCATATAGATAAGGTCCCACTCGCTTCAGTTTTCGATGCAGAAAGATTTTTCTCTTTTCTTCTAAAAACCTTTTGACTGGCAGTGCAGCTTCAGCTCTCCTTTATGAAAAGTCAGAGCAGAAAAAAAGTGCTCAACTCTACATTTTAGCAAGGCATAAATTGTCCTTTACGGTCCATATTTTATTTTTACTTTTCACTCCTTGTTTTGCATATAAAGTCTGTATTTTCTCACTTTTTCCTCAGACACAGCACAATAAGGCAGCTTTTAACCAGAATGCAAGGAGAATAAGGAGAATTACTTCCACAGGCACCTCAGACTGTACATTTCATTGGCTTTTTACAAATGGAAAATAAAGGAGAACTCTGCACACCAAAATTAAAAGGTTGGCTATTTCACCACATGGAAATTCTTTATGACTGTACTAGACCCGAGCATACCTTCAAAACTACAGAAACTTATTTTGAAAACCATTCATATGGATGCATTAACCTTATTAAAGTGCTTTAATAACAAAACAGTCATCATATTATGCCTGATTTTGTCCATTTGTGATTCCCATGGAATATCTAATGAGGAAGAGAATGCCCTTTTCCCCCAGTATTCTTGCATAAGTAGGAGAATATTTCTAATTAACAGGCAGAGTTAGTACAGCACATGAATTGAACTCAACCATATCTCTAGAAATGCTGATATTTTTACTGTTTGCATTAAGTAAGGATTGTATTTCTCTCTGAATCTGACCCAGTACCCATTACCAATAAGATTAAGATTTAAGATAACTTGGTCAAAAGATGGTGAATTATAACTTTTAATTAAAGCATAGAAAATAGGTTCTTTAAGACAAACATGATAATACTTTCAAGATCGTTAATTTTTTATGCAATGAACAACAAACCCAATCTGAATATTTTCAAGTGTGACACAGCAGAGCCAAGGAAAGGGGATTTTTTTTAAAACTTCAAAGCAACAAACATAAGCAACACAGCTCATCTGCAGCTTTTCAATGTTTGGAAACATTGGTGTTTTTTCACAGGGAGTTTTGTTGGCCTCACACTCTCCAAAATCCAGTTAAAATTCCAATTGAGATGACACAGGTATAGTGAGTTATGAGGTGATAGTTATTGCTGGGTTTTCTTTTACTTTTTACTGATTTGGTCCTATTTTGAAATTACTGAAGAAATTTAGGAGTTGGACAGATCTGATTCACTTTTGTGTTTGAGATTGTGTGCACAGCAATGATTAATATGGTGTGAAATGGTGGCTGCCTCACCTCTCATACAGATTAACATTTGACTGGCTTCTCAGGAATTCTTATTGCTGTGACTCCTTGAGCTTAGTCTCCAGAATTCTGTTTACTACAAGAAAAGAACACAACTGATTTTACTGAAATGGTAAATGCAAGGTCTGTGTGAGCCATAAGTCCAACTCCTGCAGAATTCCACAGGCTATGTCCCAGTATAAGGCAGCTCTACATCCCATCCTCAAGCTGTCCCATGATTCCATTTCCTGAACAAGGAGTGTCACCCACACCCAACTGTGTGACAGCCACAGAACAGGGACTAACCCTGGCACCGGGATGAGATCAAATCCCCTTTTACCAGCAATCTGCACTGGAGTTATAACCTGCATTTCTGGAAACAAAAGGGAGACACACTAAAATCAATGGACCACTTCATTCCCTGGTTTTGTGATCCTGCTCATTATTGGCATTTTTCACCTCTCTCCCACATTTTATTTTTCACTGGGTATTAATCACTGCTAACTGTATTTTCTCCCACCAATTCTTCACCTCATCAGAAAACAGCACCTGCACTCAGAGCACAAAATTAAGAGATTCATAAAAATCAGAGAATGAAATGGCACATTGGTTCAGTGTGTCAGAGTTTCACCTCCAGGAACGCAGGACTGTGAAAGAGGAAGGGGGAAAATAAACCAAGAAGCAAAAATTTAAATAAAGAGAGTAACAGGAACACAGGGAGATGGGCAAAGAGGTTGAAGATGGGAACATAAGTAAAAAACAAAAAGTCAAAATTTGGGTGGATGAAGGAACTACATGACATTATTTTCTTTATACACCTGCACATTTCCATACAGCATTCACTTAAATGAGGAGAAAAGCAAAGCACTGAAATTGTTCACTTTTTTTCCTCTAGCCCCACTAAAAAAAAAAAAAAAAAAAGAGGAAATTGAATGCCATAAATATCTTCAAACAATAAAAGTTTTGATTTACAGAGAGAAAAGCAAATAAATTGTGAGTAATGATTTGAGGTTGTACAGGTCTCCAAGCACTACATGATTTCTATTTGTCATGTGTGTTTCAGTATTTAGATTCACTCAAGTACATACAGAACACAGATTCTGCTGAGTTTTTTGAAGCTATTTGGCTTGCACTGAGCTTTTTCCTCTCTCCTTAATCAAATACCAACATGGACTGCACAGGCACCTTTGTAATTGCAAGACAATATGGGTTTGTTGCAATTATTGACTTCATACACACACGAGTGCCTCTTCTTCACAGCTTTTTGAATTTAATCATGTTTACTGATGATCCTTTGGCTACTCATAAAAACAGAGACAAATATCTCCACAACTGCCTTTACTGTGAGCAGCACTCACATAGGCTTTAATCCATTGCCTTGTCCCTAAAATTGTTTCAAATAGCCAGGAAGCTACCTACAGTTCTGAGTTTCCTCTTCCGTCTTTGCACAAGCAGTTAACTGAGAATGGATGGGTAAATTAAAAATTATGGAATCCAAAGACAATTAATTTACTATATATTTTTAAGGTACCAAACTTCAAAACACCTGTGAGTATCTGCTATTTTCAGCTTTCAGTCAAAGTAGCTGCCAACACCCACAGTACAGAAATGAAGGAACAGTTGCACAGATCCTGGGAAAGCCAGAGATGTTCAAAGCAGTGTCAGTTTGGCTCCACTGATCAGCATTAAATGCAGACATGGGGAGGTCCTGGAAAGGTGATTTGGGATTAGCCAAGGAATGGTTTAGCTTGGGAGAGACCTTAAAACTCATCCAGTTCCAACTCTCGGCCAGAGGCAGGGACACCTCCCTCTTGTAGGTGAGCATTCAAGCTCTGGATTTCAGAGATGCAAAATATCCTGCTCAGAAATGTATTTTCCAGCAGAAAACACACAACTTGACCTGTTAATATCTGATCTACAGGGTCACCAAAAGACAGGTTACTGCACCCAGGAACATTCAGAGATACTGCATCTGCTGATCAATAAAAACTATTTTAAGATACAACAGTGATGAAAGACCTCTAGAAACAGTTTATTAAACATGATTTTATTACAGACTGCAAAATTTCCATGGCGGGGTGGAACTCATATAAATGGACCCAGAGCCCACCAAACACTGGAGCCCTGGCTCTGTCTGGCTGCTCCCAGGATACAGGAATGGCTGCCACAGGGGCACGGATCACCATCACTGTCCTGGTGTGAAAGCTTCCTTGGAAAAAAACTGCTGGTGACTTCTGAGGAAAGCTTACAAGCCAGGAATTTGGGAAGAGGAGGGACTTGTGAATGGTGTATTCCAGTACTGTATTCCATTCAATCCAAGTACAGCAACCAGGAGCACAAAGTGATCAAAGCAGCTTTCAAAGTGTCTCTAGGACAATCTAGGGCAGACAGGAAAAAAAAAATCCCTGCATTTTGTTCAGCCTGGAAAAGCGAAGGCTTAGGGTTGACCTTACTGTGGCCTTCCAGTACCTGAAGGGAGTCTACAAAAAAGAAGGAAGGGGATCGCTTACTAGGGATGGAGTGACAGGACAAGGGGCAATGGATTCAGACTAATAGAGGATGGGTTTAGATTGGATATTAAGAAAAAAAATAAATAAAAATCTTCCCTGTGAGGGTGGTGAAGCCCTGGCACAGGTTGCCCAGAGAAGTTGTGGCTGCCTCATCCCTGGAAGTGTGCAAGGCCAGGTCAGGCTTCGAGCACCCTGGGCTAGTGGAAGGTGTCTCTGGCCACACCAGAGGGGCTGGAACAAGATGGGCTTTAAAGTATCTTCCAATCCAAACCATTCTGCTGTGGTTTTAATGTTATGATTTTGACTTATAATTTTGCTGTTCCCAGCAATATCAGGAGACATTGCTGGTACATCACTCTGAAATTTAAGAAAGTCCCTTTTGACCTGTGTGTAGATAATTTCACCACACTGACAACTCAACTTCCTCTCTGCATTCTTCTGTCTACCACACCTCTGGGCATGGCCAAAGAAGAGTGTTAAAGAATGGCTTAACAGCAAAATTTGGTTTTGTGACTGGTACACAGGAGCAGTTTTCCTGTTTACAATCTCTGCCACAGCCCTGTAAGCTCCACCTGAAGGTGCAAGCAGGGTAGAAGCAATGTGCTGGGTTATTTTCTGTGAATTCACAAGCACATTTTAAAGCTGTGATGCAGGCAGTGCATCCTCTGCCACAAGCTGGGAAGCAGAAAGTCACCAGCCTCAGTTCCTGCCCAAGTGCTGGTGACTCCCTGAAGGATTTACCTCTCTGCTTTAGATTCCTTGTGTGCCACCAGGGAATAACAGCACTTACCTACTTGACAGTCAGGCTCTTGTGAGAACTAATTAATGTTTGTTGCCCAACACTTGGAATTTGTAAAATGTCATTTAAGTGATAAGTATTATTGCCATTATCATCAGCGCTGTCCTGGAGACCACAGACACACGGAGGCAGCTGCTCCAAGAGCTACTTAATACATGAACAACAAGCAAAACAGTAGAAAAAGCATAAAATACCTGATTTTCTTAGGAACAGCAAGTGCTTAAAGAAATATACAGTGGTTGACATTATCTGCTTGCCTGAAAGATTTGTTTCTGTGCCTTGTCCCCCAAGAAGCTGCTCCAACTGGCTGGCAATGGGACCATTCTGGAATGGCAGTGGAAACCACCACTGCAGGACCTGCCCAAAACTGAGATGCTGCCCATGTGCAGTTTAAGAAGTCTGTTTTTCCCCAGCTTTGCTTCCTGTGGAAGCTCATTTCCCTTTTTAATTTTATTTTCCCTTTCTAGGCAGCAGAGTTAAGGTCATCAGCCAATGATGCAATAAGCCAGTCAGGAAGGTGCTGGAACCACATGACATAATAACTGTATTTAGTCAGAAAATTCCAACAAATTATATTGCAAAAGTCTATTTATGTAATTCCTTCTGTGGCTTTTTTAAAAGCTATTTTAAGTATTCATACTCATTGGGAGGAAAAAAAGAAGCCTAAATTTTGTTCAAAAGGTAAGGACATGATTCAGTACCTGCAAAGAAAGATACTGAAGGTTTGTCCTTCCAAAAAGGCAGAGATTCCTAGAAAAATCTTTTAGTTTAATCCCTGGGACAGACACAGACACATACCCAGCTGGGACCCTGAACCTACCAACTCTGCACGCTCTGAAAAACTCAAACAACAGCACCAAGGACTATGGTTCTTTGGAAACTTTCCTCATTAACCTGAGGTTCTGGGGAATCAACTCCAATCAGGAAGATATTTACATCCAGATCAATGGGAGATGAGACTTCCCAATACAGACTGTGTCCTGCACAATATTTTAGTGTCCCAAACCTATTAAGTGCTATGAGATTTATACCATCAAGTTCATGTACCATGCTATAATTTACATTTAAAAGTTGCCTTGCAGCTGCTTCCCCTTGGCCTGTTCTTCCATTATATACAAATTAATAAAGTCTGCAACCTGTGCTTTCCTATACTAAGGAAAATGAAGGGATGGGGGGGTGGGTTGGAAGGAAAGAATGAAAACAAAGTCAATACTAAATGAAAATATTTCTTAACTGTTGTAATGAGTCTGGAAAAAAAAAATCAAATCACCTATGATATTGTGTATTAAACAGACTTTTTCATATTTTTGACTTCTCAAATGAGTGCCTCAGCAAGGGATCACTGTGGCAGCCAGAGTATGCAAATACAGAGGGCTCCAATGGGGACCATCTCTGATAAACCTTCAGTGATGCCAAGCAAAGACAAGTGCAAATTAATTAATAAATAGGTATCAGGATACAAATCACAGCTTGTGAAAATAGCCCTTGTAAATATAAAGTGATTCTGCACCACACAGGTGGGGACAGGTCATTCAACACCCAGCACAGGGAGTGACATCAGTGGGACACAGAAACTGGGCTGGACAAGCTGACTTCAAGGTCCCCTGCCCATACATGGAATTTCCCATCCAAGTAGTCAGCTACTCAATGGGAAAGAAGAATCCAGGAAGACAAAGCACATGACAGAATGCAAATTACTGAGGGAAGCTACCTGAGTGCAAAATGTGTTTGTACTGCACATTCTCTGTGCCCCTCAGATGGGGATCATAAAAAGCTAGAGAGGAAGAGTGGCTGGTGTGGTATGAGCCAAAGAACAAGCAGGAGCAGGAATGGGAATGGTGGGAAGGAACGAGGTTGTGTTAAACACTCAGTGCCTTCAGACAAAGTGCCTCGTACCCTCCAGTAACAGCTGCACCCAGCCCCAGCCTTTATTTACTACATATCCACATATCTTTGACCTATATTTTGAGAGCCATTAACAACCCAGAATAAGGACAAACAAAAATAAGAAGTAGTTTTCTTTTTTCATTGGGTTTTTCCTCTTCTCTTTTGTGTTAAATAGCACAGCCTCAAGCCATTCCTTACAGTTGCAAAGATGCTCAAATGAGGCCTTCAAAGGCTGGAGGCTGAACTCTCCCGGGTGGACTCTGCTGTAATCATTAGGCTAAGCAGAAATACAAAACTGCTGTAAACAACAAACTTATAAAAGAGAATGTTAAATATCATGCCACCAAGTCAACAGGAAACTGAAGCTCTCTGATACACGAGTTAGTCATGATGCTCACATCAAAACATAACTGAGTTTTCTGTTTATTCTTTTCCTATTACTCTGTAAAGAATGAAAGGCAGCAGAAGAGAAGCAAGACAGACAGTTGTGGTAACAACAGCACTTTCAGTGCCTCTGGCCCCATAACAGCACCATGAAGACAAGGGAAAATGACCATAACCCACAAGTTTATTAAGGAAAACAGGAGGTGAGAACTCCCAAAGAGCACAACCCAGAAAGAGCAGATTCCATACTGAACAGTCACCAATTCATCTTTAAAGCTGGAGCTTTCTCACATGATAGAGACTTGAGAGCACAGCCCCGTAGCAGGCAGCAATTAGGGACTGTACCCCTGCCTGCACATCTTCTCTCCTCAGTAAAGTCTCTCCTCCTCCAGGAGTTAGAGCAACTCAGCACTATTGCCCCCAAAAACGTGCAACTTGCTGCTGACTAAGAGAATCAACAGAACTTTCCTGAACTAAAGGAACATGTTGATTTTTGTGATCAAAACAGGTTAAAGGCAAAAAATCTATGCACTTCCACTCGTTCCAGACCACCACAATGAAATACACAGAGATGCACATCAAAGAATTATTTCCCAGTGACATAAAAGACTAAAATGCATTCAATGATAAAAGTTTTCAGAAGAATGCTCTCAACAATTAACAGAACATGATTCATTTTCACTAATGCCTCCAGCTTAGCTTCTGAAATTCTGAAATATATGCATTTAAAACCAAAGTGATGAAATTAGAGTTAACAATAAACGTGCTGCTTGCAAAAAAGCTGCTTTAGAAACAGCATATTTATTGAAAGCACATTCCCAAGAGCCCTGTGTTAAACTATAACACTTTCCTTTACAATTGCACACTCTGAATAACAAGTTTGGGCTTAAAGAGTTTGCACACTTTGCTGTACCCAAGCTGAAGCTGCTCTAATCCCAGCTGCCTTCTGAGCACTGCTCTAAGTTATATACTGGCATTTCTTCTGATGCACTGGGACAGCAGAATTTCTTCTGTCCCAGTGAATTTGTCCAGTCAAATTCACCTTCAAGGACAAACAGATTTTTATTTTGCCTGATTGGTAAAGCCAAAATCTGCTTCTGAAAAGTTGTGGCAGTTATGATTTCTCAGGTAAATTGATCTTAAATTATGAAAAACAAGCTTGCAACTCATGGGCTGCTTGGCAGAGAAACTCCCAGCTGAAAGGACTTTGAAGGATTCCGTTTTCAGTACAGGTGTCACTTCCCTGCTTTAGTTCCTCAGCTGTTCCCTCTCAGCACATTCACTAACATCATTTAATGCTGGTCTGACTCACCACCCAGAGAACCCATAAGTACCTCTAACATTTACAGGCTGCTGGCCCAAGCACTAATCCAAATGGAAGCAGCTGTTTTCCCATCTCAGTGGTGACACCCAGACCAGAGCTGCAGCACATCTGTGGAGCTCAAAGACTTTACTATATGGAAAACACCAAAATTGTTCAAACCAATCAGGACCTGAACTGTACCAGGAGTCCTGTGTCATGTAAGAAGTAATTGTTTGGTGTTTTTGTTCAAATTTCACTTAAAGCTCTACTGTTCTGGTATGGTTTAAAAAGGTAATAACTTCTTGGTAAAAATTACAGCCTAAGAGTCTCCAAAACTTATCTCCAAAATTTCTGTGACTCTGAAGCAGAACTCCTCCTTCATCACAAGCATTCCCCTTAAAAAAAATAAAATTAATCATTTCCATTCACACAGCTTCATTTGGGAGTGAAGCTTCTGGCATTGATCAGAACCCACAACACCAACTTTAAACTGCAGGCACAAGAGGTGTGCAGAGCTGCCTTTCCATAGGAAAACACCCCTGTCCCTGGAATATGGGATTCACTCATGGCCATCCAAACTGAGGGCCTTGGAAGGATGAATGCAAGAACAGACAACTGGAATCTTTAAGGTGAAATTTTCCGCCAGTGCTCCTAATTTTTGACTTTCCTAGAAGTGTGTTTAAGCTAATTTGGAAACAAAATCTGCCATGACAGATGAACCTCTGTCAATGGGAGCAGGAGGCCCCACAGAGCCATGTTCTTAAAGAGAATGGTTAAAATGAAACCTCTGCTCCAGCATTTCCCTGGATCAATCCCCAATCAAGGCTCAATTCCTTTTGTTTTGACAGTTTTGTGATGTAAAATAGAACACACATACAGTAGAAACACAATCAAAGTCCTTGCTACTTGAGACTCTGGAAGTCTCTCCTATTTATAAATAGCAAAAACGTATGTTTATGTAAAGGGAAACACTGATTTACTAGAACTGATTGCTTCACAGTCTAATTACTTTTCAACTGGCTGTTCCAAATTAAGATGTCATTGATGGCTTTTTGTGATATATTTCATTTTAAGCAAATTTATTCTATAATAGAGCACATCATAATGGAAAGCAGAGTTTCCACTCTTCCCTCCTCTTTGTAGCCTGATATCTTGACAAGTAAATTAAATTTAGCAGTTAAAATGCTTCCATTAGTAATTTTATTAAGTTAATTAAGGAATCTCTCTTTCTGAATTTTAACTACATTCATTTCAGCACAACCTTGATTTTTTTAAATTCCATATATTTAGTAACCATGATGGTTTCTAGGACAAACAACTAGCTATAGGACAGTCGTGAGCCCTATGACAAACTTAACTAAGGAAAAAAAACCAACAGATTTTCAAATAAAAGCTCATTTTATTTTCTTTAAATTCTTTTGGCCTACAAATCAAATAAGACTCTCCTACTGAAATCTAGGGACAGTGAATTGCTGTGAGCAATTCCAGGCTCTAGAAACCACAACAAATTTCACATCTAGAACATTTCTGCTCTAGGTTAATATGTGTAAGCCATGTCAATAAAATGAGAGTTACTGAACCCTCACCTGTTGCTTAAGCCAAATTCATAGCTCCCAGTATATAGAAAATAGCACCTTCCTTTCTATCTTTTCCATCTTTTAAGACAGAAGAAACATGGATATAACCAAACATTATGAGAGCAATTGTTCCCTTTTATATCCCTCCTCCCTGAAATGTGGGACTGGGAGATTTTCAGTCACCTCCAAAGAATTGTCAGTAATTTGCACCCAAACTAAATTGATATATTGTAAACATGAGCTAACAAAGTGCTTTATTTTTTCCGTGGCTGCAATATTCAAGAAGCCTCTTGTCATATTTTCTCAGAGTAAAAAAAAAAAAAAAAGAAAATAAAACTAATTTCTCTTCACCTAAAGGAAGCAAATTTTTCAATAAACAGCCAAACTTTTAAGGCACCCCAGGAGCAGGGCCAAACAAATGATAACTTCCACTTGACATTCCATGGTCTGCTGCAAAGCAATGTCTCCAAGAAGTAAAATATGATTATTTAAGCCCAAACACTAAGCACAGGGAAGGCTGACACTGATTGTGGATGACAAGGCCACCCAGGGGCACGGCTCAGCACGGGCAGATTAACATGTACAGATGTAAGAGTGCTCCTTTCACAGCCCAACACAGGCAGCAAACAACAACTGGAACAGGGAGTTGTTTGCTGGATCAAAGATCAGCTGATACAGGTATGGGAACAGATTTGAGAACACGGAAATGGGGGCAGATGCTGCAGGGCTCATGGACCCCACCTGACCCCAGCAGGGACCAGGCAACACCTGCAGCCAGGCTGGGGGGCTGTGGGACAGGAAAGATTAGGAAAAGTCAGCTTTGGGAGTACAGGGGAGGAAAAACCCACTTAAATGAAGCAACTGTGTAAGCATCACACATTAAATCCATGTCTGACTGAACTCCTTGGATAGCTTCTTTTCTTTCCTGCCTTTCCTCACCAGAGCTTTCCAGCACACCCAGTCCAGGCAAGGAAGAAGAATGCTGGGCCAAGGATGAGGTAAAATTGGGAATCTAAATTATTGCAGCACAGATCATCCCCAATTATGGCACAGTGGGGCTGCAAATAAAACCAGTGATAAAATGGACTATTAAAAATGATATTCATGTTGTAGTGATGGAGAACTGCCTATGGAGATGCTGATCCCACTTCACAATGCAGTTCCAAAAGAGGTGCCTTCTGCCAAGAGCTTTGGCTGGAAGATGGGAATGAGGTCAAAATACAGCAGAATTTCTCTACAAACAAGAGCAAACACAGACTGTGGTTTTTTTCATTAGTAATGGTCAGAGGACTTGGGATGAAACTTTTCCCAGCTTTGTTACAGAATTCGTACCTTACCATTTATTTTTGTAGGAACAGAAAAGCCTCAGGCAGATTTTCCAATGAGAAAATATAAACAAAGATCATCAGTTTCAATCAAAATGTTCAGTTTCATATCTATAAATTAAAAGATTTGTGGGTGTTTTATTTTATAAATTAATATATGCTTTAATTTATAAATTAAAATGTGTGTGTCTCCCTTGCACAATTAAAAAGGTGACAAACTGCATTTAGAGCAAGATTCCAGTAATGGAATAAAAAATTAATAAAGCAGGAAAACACAAAGCCTTTAAGGCTGCTTTCTTCTCTATCAAGCACAATTAATCAATCATTATTGATATAGCATTGGGATAAAAATAAAGTAGTAAAGCAAAAGTTTGTGCAGTGAATAAATTCCTTTACACTCCTTTTCTAATAATAAAGATTTCTAATACTTAGACACATACACAAGCTTGCAGAACCAACCTCCTCATGCCCAACATTTAACATTAATTAGCTACCTTCTGAATCTTAAAACTGAGTTGATTTACAAATAACAGTGATCAAAACACGATACATAACTTCTCAATTTATTTGGCCTGAAGCCTGAGCTCTATTTTTACAGACAGGAAAATAACAAAACAAACCAAGAAGTTGAAATAGTCTCCATAAACTGATTTTTGAATCAGACTGGGACACAACTTCAGGGCATTCACCACCCCATTGTTTTAGAAATATTCTGTGCCACTGTCTGAAGTGAGCAAAGCTTCCAAATATGGGCACAAAGGTTTTTTTGGAAAAGATAACACTTGAAAAAACACAAATAAACTGCAACTTCCAGCCCTGATTTTCCTTATTGTCAACAATATTTCTGCTTTGTGGTAGCTCAGTAAGGGACAGTAGGAGACAAATTAAAGTCAAGTTCCCAATTCAGCTGGGAACAGAGGCATCCAGACTTTCATTATGTAAAGAATACAAACAATACCTCAAACAGGAGGGAAAAGAAGGAATGAGCAAGCAATTCCTGGGATTACACATCTCAGATTCTCCCCCTCTTTTTATTTTTTTTAAAGAACTGGGTCAAAAAAAAAAAAAAAAAAAAAAAAAAAAAAAAAAAAAAAAAAAAGGTGCCTGGGATTGTGGGTCTTGAATTCCACCTGCAGCCACCCACAGGTGTTACCTGGTCAGTGATTCTGAGAACAGCAGTTTCTCTCTCTCCCTTAATTCAATCAGCCCAGCAAGTCTGGCAAAATTCAACCCAAACAAAAGTGTCATCCTTCCTTAAAAGTTCCTGTTGGTTTGGATTTTTTCTTTTAATAAATCCAGAGATTAAGGACCATGTGAACAAATAAAACAAATGCTGCTGAAAACAGTCACCATTTTAATTTCTTTACCACAAAACTGAAGGCTGTTTGCAAAACCACAGGAACATCAAGCTGGAAAGGACCCTGAGGGATTGGAGAGTCCATCTTCAGGCCCTGAATCAAGATCAGGTGTATCTGCATGATTTTCAAGCATGTGTTTTTCCATCTTGTTATTTAACACCTCTAATTGCAAGGTTATACAATTGCTCTCAGCAGTTCATCCCCATGGTTAGGGAGTTTACATCTGCACTAAAAATAATTACAAAAAAAAAGAAAACCAAACAAAACAAACAAAAAGTCTCGCTAATAATCAAGTCAATTATTTCTTGTTCAACACTTGGTGAATATGGAGAAGAACAACTGCCTCATAACCTTTTATTCTTTAAGGCTACTCAAGTACCTCTCACAAACTAATTCTTTCTAAACTAAACCCACAATTATTTTGACCAGTAGATTTTCTACTTCCAACCTATTCCAGCTAAAAACACACATACATTTCAGAAAGCATCAATTTGCCCCCAGCTTCCAGCTACAAAACTGGGAGCAGGTAAGACTTGGTGTCACCACCCCCTTCTCTACACTCACATTTTGGCCATTTTCTGTCTCCTCTGGATTCCCTCAGTCACAGCCCTAAAGCAGAAACACCAGACTTCTCTGCTCTGCCCTTCAGGACCTCTATAACGAAGGGCACTGTCTCATCTCAAAGGACCATTTAGCAATTTATACTAAAAAAACAAGACATGAGATTAGGTAAGGAATTGTTTTCCAGCACTTCCCAATCCCAATGCTAAAATACAAACACATGACTTCTCAAAATCTGAAAACCAAAATAATATCCTTAGTTGGCTCTGGAAATAGAGAGCTCCTTTTCTTCTTAGGATTAAATTGTTTTTTAATGTCTTATCAATACATTTGTTTCCTTCATTAAAAACAGACATATTTAACTCCATGGCTTTTACTGATGTGCAAAGCCAGATACAAACCCAGCATAAGTCCTCCAATAATATGCCCCACAGAGTGTAACCAATAAACTGAAAAGCTCCCATAGAAGACACAAACTTACCTTTGGAGAAGAGCCTCTCTGTTCTCCACGACTCCACTGGGGGCAGACAAAGGACTTTTGGGTCAAGACCAGCTCACCCCAGCTAGAGAAAGCCTAAAATCAAATCTAGCTTCCCATAGTCGCATTTGTAGAAAACTGAGAAACAAAACTCTACAGAGTAATTTTTAAATAAAACCTAATTAGTTATAAACTCATCAACTAAGCCCTAATGCCTGATGAGCTAACAAAACCCCCTCTGGAAAGGCTGAAAACCAGGATTGCATCGGCCTGGCCCCACCCCGCCCAGGACTTGCCTTTGCCTCCGGAGCCCTGGATTGGTTTCTCTCTAACGAGGGACACCTGTTGAAACACCTGAATCAAATTACACTCAAATTAGAACGGCTGATTTTCAATTGGGGTGTTAAGCGTGTTGGGTCTTTTTCAACCCCTTCTTGGTCAAATAGAACAATCTTTCAATAGTGTTTCCACCGAACTCTTTCTAGAGTATCAACCTGGAACAAAATCAGTCTTCATGTGAGAGGTGGAGCTAGAAACCATTCAGTTCAAAACACTGAAAAACACAATTGGAAATAAGTGTTTTACTCCCAAACTCTCTGGTGGATCCCAAATCCTGTTTAACTCCAGTGCAAACCCACCCTAAATGAAAACACACCATATTTCAGCTAGGGAGTGTTTGTGGAAGTTGACAGAACACCAAATTAATTCTGATCTCCTTTGCCCTGTGTTAAATAGAAATATTGCATGAGCTGTCAACTTCTTTCTGAAAGATCTTCCTTTCTATGCCAATTTTATCCTGCCAGCAAGTACAAACAGCACACTGATGTTATCTCCAAACATCAAATAAATACACTTTCGGGTCTGAAGAGACCTGATTTGATTCCAGACTGTGCTCCCCATCACTGAGGCCAGGATCTCACACCTGTTTCTCATATGCTTTGCTGGATTGCTCCTCCTTTCATAATACTCTTGGAAAGGCTTCCCATCTAAACCAACCCAAAAAACCTACATGCAGGAAATGTGGGTTTACCTGTTTAATTATTAATTAAAAGTGCTGCTAGATGACTCAGAAAACTTTTGTTGCAAAGATCCAACCCTTCAGAAGCTCACATACAAACTGCCTTTAAGGAAGAGCATAACTCTCCTATTGCTGTGTCCTAATCCAAGTTTGAAAGTCTCCCTGAACAAGAAGCTGCCACACAGGGATGACTTTGGGATCAGAGGGGTAAGATTTTTTCCTTTTCTGATTTTTCACTGTTATTTTTGTCCTAGAGTAAACAGCCTGTAAATCCAACAATAATATCAATAATAACTCAGAAACTGAGTACCTTATCTGAATTGTATCAAGTTTATTACTGAGGATTCCCCGAGTCAGAGGGCAGCACTTCATGCCAACACTGCAATGCCTGTCTGGGCAGAGGGAGCTCAGACAGGCTCTGTTCCAAGGAGCTGGACCCCAAACAGCTGCTGATCCCTCACAAACTTCCTTGTGTGTTTACAGCTCCCACCCAAGCTGTGCTGCTCCTTGTGTTTACCTGCCAGGCTGCACTGCTGTCTATAAATTGCAATTATAAATTTAGCACACCTGCACATGAAGCATCTTTCCAGCCACAGGAACAGTCAGACAGCAGCTGACAGCTCTGTAATTCTCCAAGAACTTTTGAGGCTGGTGGAACTCAGGGCTAAAATCCAGCTCACAAAAACTGGTGGGTTTGGCCCTTTAGAATTTGAGGGGGATGTATGCAAGGAGCTGTAAATATACTGGAGATGGACAGGCTGTGACCATGGACCACACTGGATTTTCTGGAAAGTGCTGGAATTATGGTTCTAATGAAATTGTCAATAGTAATTCTGTTACTGGGAGCTTGAAAACCCTTTTTAATGAACTAGACAGTGGCAAAGTAAAAATACTTTAAAAGCTACAGTAGGAGGAAATGCTAATTGCTCCAGGTTTCATGTCCATGCTGGAATGCAGAGGGACAGCACCACCACCCAGCAGCATTAGAACCATCAGGGCACTGCTGCTTTGTCAGACCTCCTGGAATTATCTGCTGAAATTTGGGGGTTGCTTTACCAGCACAAATACTTTCTCATGCACCACGAGAAATGGTCAAAAATGTAATGGCATCTGTGTGGAAAAGTTTGCAGCGGTTCAAGTTATTTGATACTGTAAAAAAACACATCAGCTGGCAAGAAAGGACAGATTTCACCCCAAGACTTGTAATGCCCTCAATTCTTGCTCACAGCAGACTCAGACAAAGGGGGTGCAGCAGCTCCATAGCACCAGATCCTTTGCACAGGTACTGAGGCTGAGTTTGGGGATTTGGGTTTTTTTTAATGTTTTTTTCAAATTTATGTGGCTAAGGCATTGCTACAGCTTCACAGAGAACATATAAACATGCAAAAATTCCAACAGCACACAAGTTTCTGCAAGGAATTCATTTTTCTGGGGAAGGAAGGCAATGCAGGAGTGCAGAGCTGAAATCTTTACCTCAGACCAACTAAAGCAGAATGCCAGACACAGCAGAAAGAGGAAGATAATTTCCTCAGCCTACTGTTGTGAAATTTAGTAAAAATTACTTCTCTCCGCCCCCCAAAGAGACAAAAGATTTGATTTGTCCACCCCGGTGGATAAGGGGAAAAATCAAGATAGATGGTTTCACCTGCACACCTTTAATAACAACACCTCATTCCAGCAGATCCCACAACACTTCTGAAGCACTTTGAAAACGTGGGGAAAGCATGATGAGAAAGGATTTTTATCAGAATATGCATCTAGGAACAGAGCTTGGCAAATGGGATGCAATTCCCTCTGGCTGCATGCGGAGTAAGCGTTAGAATATGAAAAATGCTCTTGTTTTCCATAGGTACCTTCTCACTAAAACACAGTTTAAAGACCAGAATGAAGAACCATAATTCTTGGAAGGATGGTCCTTTGCTGCAGATAACTCCTGATATAAAAGGGAGATGGACATGATCCTCCTCATGTTCAGCAGAGGACAGGGATTCTGAGCACAGAAAAGAAAGTAACAGCCTGGGCCTTGGCTGCACTAACTTCCCCGAGGCAATTCGTCCCCATTTTAAACTTTCTTCCAATAAAAACACTGACTTAAAGCCAAAATCTGGGCTGTGTTTCACAAGTTGCTGGTTTCAGATCAGTGACTTTACCCTTCTGAGCGTAAAAAGGAGGAAGACCTTGATGCATCTTTGCTAGAACTGGGTCTGATGTCGAAGTAAGCCATTGTCATTTGCAGAGGAAATGCAGTTATACAAAGTTTGGGGAGGGTTCATTACTCAGCACAACATATTAATCAATGTAAATGTGATCAGGGCAGGCTGGGACAGCGCTGGCAGGCAGAGAAAGGTGACATTGAGTGTTTGTCCTGGGTGAAGATGTACCAAAGCAACCACTAAGAGGTGGCAAGGAAAGTCAGCACAGCTAAAAATGTCACAGATTTTAAGGATGTTTCCAAGGGTCAGTACAAAGACACTTATATTGAAGCACCTGCCTGCTATTACTGGCATCATCATCATCACTAAAAATTCAAAGTAAGATACTCTCCTGTCACCAACCACAGTCATATTCTTGAAGATGAGTCAAAAAAACAACTGGACATTTGTCACTTCTTATGAGATAGAAAATGCCACTAGGAATCTGCCAAAACAAACAAACAAAACCGAAACCAAACATAAAAGCAATAAAAAGATACATTTATAGGGATTTATCAGGGAAACACTATTGTCTATTGCTTATGTCTGTAAATATTTTAAAAAATCCTTATTTAGTAGCCATTTTTGCACTAGATTTTATGAAAAGAAGAGACACAATGCCCTTAGATTCACCCACACTTCCAATGGCTTTGTTTAAAGAAGAATAGTGAGGAAATACTAATTGCAGTTCCATTATTCAGTTTTGTTTCTAATAAATCTGCAATTGCAGAGGAGATGTTGTGCCTAGAAAACATAAAATGCCACAAAACAACCCAACCTCATTGCAGCTGTTGGCTCAAGCCAAGCTCAACTACAGGAGGACTCAAGTACCTGCATGTGGAGAAGGTGCCTGGGAAGGGAAATTTGGAAGAAAGTAATTTCTTTGATGGACAGAGACTGAGTTACAGAGCCTGACATCTGAGTCCTGAGGAGGCAGTGACTGAAGGCATTGTTGGAGAATATTTAGGGCAGAGTGAGGGATCTGGCTCTCCCACAAGAGGCCCAGCAGATGGGTAGTAGCAGTAGATGCAGTAGCTCTGACTGCTCAGTCTGGTGATGAACACGGTGCAGAGGACATGGCTGAAGGGATGATCACAGCTCTGGCCCAGCCCATTTGTCTCAGATGTGCCACTCTCAAGCCAAGGTCATTTAGCACCAGCTTTATTAATCTGTAGGATATGAAAGAGACTGGGCCCAGCAGCTGCTGCAGCCATGGGCAGATCCATTGTCCTGACCCCACAAGTCCATAAAAGACAAGGTGTTTGGGCAGGAACAATGAGCTTGGGCAAGAACTCAGCCCTTCTCCTGTCCTTATTCACACTGTGCTGAAATCCATCCCACGCACTCATGGGTAGGTTATGATTTCAGAGAAATACTGGCTCTGCTTTCCCCAAGTCTCTGCTGGGCAGCCCCACTGACCCCACAGACAGCTGCCAGTCCTGCTGTGGGACTCTGTCTCACACCTGAGATGCCCCACTCTCACTCCTGCTGCCCACACAGGTTGTGCTTCTTCCACTGTTGCTCCCGCTCTGCTCAGCACATCATTATTCCAAATCTCTCTGTTTCTTCTCATGCCAGACAATTTGTCCTCCCACATTCATGTGAAGCTTTGCATACACAGAAACAGAATGAAAATGCAGTTTATGAACTTGTAATTAAAGCTGATGTTGTTTTAGGTTTCCACATGGATGCAGCTGAAAACACAGCCTATATTTTCAGTAAGAACATGACTGTAAATTCGAGTGAAACCACTTCCTTTGTTTAGACCTTTCATGCCTTCAAATGTACAAAATACAGAAATACTAAACACAGCAAAAGTACCACTGTGAGCTCCTTCTAGAAACCTGAAGCTTGATTTGCCTCAAGGCACCAGGTAAAGAACTTTCATAAAAGGTTGTTGATATAAAATATAACAGCTATGATGAAGGGAGGTGTTCACATAGAATCAACAGGGTTGGGAGAAAGTTTTCAGTAGGTGGAAAAGAGTTCCAGTACATTTATAAAAACTATATTACATGGAAACAAAGGAATTTGTTAAAAGACTGTGGATATCAGTTTAATGTAATGCAATTACTTTCTACCCTGTGTGATTTTGTGAGCATTTTAAACAGCCAGGTGTGAATCCAGCAGAAGGTGTGATGGTTTATTCTTGCTTATTTATTTTATTTCAGGAGGAGGAATTACAGTTGGTCTAATTAATGGAATTGAAATAGCTACAGCACAAAGAAGATTGTTAAAGATCAAAGTGTGACTGAGCCTAGAGAAGTCACCTGGGAGCAGATTTACATGCCAGATCTGAATTAGCTGGATTCAGGTGGCCTGGGCTCTTCTCAGGCCTTCTGCTGTTTCTCCTGTCTGATTGGCTTTGTCTTGAGAGACACCCAAACAACAGGAAATGCTCTGCACAGGGGCTTAAGAGAAAGGAGCCTCCTGGGGCCTATTGTGGTTTCAAAACTCTGAAATCAACAGTAATTAGGTGCTCATTTTCTTTTTTAATACCTAACATGCAACTATCTGAATTTGCAGATACCAAAATACCTTCGGAACGAAATCTTTGAACATGTTCTTAATTTAACCACTTAGGTGTCACAAAAGTACTTTTGGGGAGGGAAGCAACAGGAGAACTGCAGACAGGGAAAGCTGGGAGAGTGATGTGAATCCCAACATTCATTAATAGCACTTCTACAGAAAATAGATGGAATTGTTCATGAAGTACTTTTGTGCTAAGGTTCACAGGCTCAAAATCTAAGCACCTGGGATGATGATATATCCTCTTAATCTAATATATATTTACAAAATCTATGCTAATCTCTATAAAGTCAGAGTTGTTTTCCCAAAGAAACAAGACTTAACTCCTTTTTGTCTCTACTAAATATTCAATGCAACAGGCCAGCACACATGAGAAACCCAGTAATAATAAACCAGTAAGCCCACATGACAGGGAGTAGAAAGAAAACAAATTTTAGGTTTAAGCTTCTAAGAATTTTTGTATTGAAAACTAAAAAAAAGGTACTGAGAAGAGAGCTACAAAGTTTGTTGTGGGGCTTGTAGCCAAGCACCTTCTCTCTGACAATTTTCCATTGTCCACTGCCTGTTCAAACCCTTCCCTTCAGAACATGAAGGGAAACTCCCACCTGCAAGAGCTCCTCTGACCGTGGGTGCTCAAGCGGGCTGAATCAGGAGTAAATCTCCTGAAAGGCCAAGGAATGTTATCTGTGATTACAGAGGCTTTGCAGCAGCTCCTTCGGAGCACTTTGCAAAATCCACATGAATCACAAATGCTGGCATTTCATCCAGCTGTTCTGTGCTAAAAACTACCTGGATTCGTGGCAAAAAACAGCACAAACAGAGCTGTGGTTCCAGGCTTCCCAAAACGGGCTCCTCACTTGGAGAGCTCATGAACTTCTCCCAGTGTTCTGGTTTGAGTCAGGAAGGAAAGCATCAGGCTTGGCTGGGCTTGGTAATGAGTGTGGAATAATCAAAATCAGCAGTGATCAATGAAGAGCAAGAGGAAAAAAGAGAAGACAAAACTGCAGAGAAAACGTTGATTTCCCAACCACGGCAGCTAAAATGCTCTGATAAGGAACTGGGTTCACTTTCTGAGTCCAGAGCATGGCAAACATCCTTCCTTTTCTGAGGAAGTGCAGGGCTCAGCTGAGGTCTCACCAACATTTTCTGCTCACTTTAAAACTGAACCCCAGCCATATAAACACTGGTGCCTATGCGCAGGACTGAAATGAATAACACAGCTATTTTGTTTAAACAGACCATGCTGAATCTTTCAACCTTTTTTTGGTGGCATGACCAGTGGGCTCAGGAATGCCGTGTGTTTGGACAGTGTAAGACCTCTGTTGTTGTTGGGTAAACTCTGGCTTGATGCCTCTATCCATCTAAATAACTGGAATAAAAGCGCCCGGAAATGAGAAACACATGTGGGTCTCCAGATCTGTGTTTTCCCCTTGCAGGATAAATAGGAACTTTTCATCTCTCCCCACACCATTCAGGCACTCAGTGCCTTGTGTCTCATTAGCCAAATGAGAGGTTCCCTTGAACCTCCCAAAGAAAGGGAAAAGGGGTTCCTGCCTCCAATAAAAACATTGGACTTTCAAAGACTGGCCAAGAACATTCATTTTGTGCCTTCCCTTTCCTAATACCACCAGTCCAGGAGGCCACTAAAATGTCAACTTAGGGGTGTTCCCTGAGAAGGAAGGGCCTTTTGATGCATTTTAGCACATAGTTGTTGTGCAGCCAGGCAGACTTCCTGCAAATTGTATTTTATACTTCTTGTTTTATCAAATGAAAACGAAATTGAAGAGGGATATAATCCTGGATGAGAAATAAATTATTGGGATAAAAAAAGGAGCCTGATTCCCTTCATAAGCTATTAATAACTGGCTTTTGCAAATATCATTGGTAGGTAAACTCCTATTATAGTGCTTTTTGTAGTATTATGAATCTCAGTGTAAAAGTATTAAGAGAAACCTTGAATTCAAGTCTTTGATGTACCCATTTAAAGCCATAAATATGGGCTGCCCCATGAGAATGCTGAGGTCAGTGTCTCTGCTGGTCTTGGATGCTTTGTTAACACGCTTTTTCCATCAGTTATGGAATCACAGGAGTAAAGTGCTTGGAGCAAAGGCCTCACAATTCCAGTCCTTTTACTACAGGTCCATCCCTGAGGTGAACAGTGACCTGCCAAAAGTGTGCATAGAAATATTTAAACTTAATAACTTCTTATGATAGCTCAAGAGCAAGCTTATCTGTTTTGATAATAAACATATCAATGCTCGGAGGGGGTGACAAGATATTCCTGGGTGACAAGAGATTCTGAATATTACATACACAGAAAGTTGCAATTTTCTTAAAACCTGTGAAATACTCAGTGATTTCATGTGGAGATGAGGTATAAAGAAAGCAAATCAATGGTAATTTATTCTGCTTTCCTTGGTTTTCATTAGGTATTTGGTTTTCAGGACAGTGTCCCTACACACGTTTTTCAAACCTCCCGCTCACTACAAAATCCTTGGGAAGCTGAGGGCAACTACAGTATCCCCCTGAAAATAAGCATTTAACAGAAATTTTTCCTAAAGTTCATGGAAATATTTACAAACTTTTGAATATCTGAGCTTTTTTGTAATCCTACAGTTATTTGGTATTTTGTCCATATTAAGAATCTCAAGTCCACATTTAAAATCTGAAGTATTGCATTTCATGGCACCAAGGGGCCAGTCCAGTTTCAGTGTTGGAGTTATCTTTATGCCAGATTCTGATTCCCCTTAAAATAGTCCAGATTCAAGAACACATGCACCAATGACAACTGAAATATCTGACATTTTTCAAACCACATAGAGAGGAGACATCAGGTCAACTGTGCTCTGGCAGCAATCTGGAAATTCCATAGGAACTGCAGCCTTCCAGAGACCTCACAGCAGGGGCTGTGCAAGAACAACCTTTGCTGAAGTTTTTCAACAAGTCCACCTCTAAACCATCACTTGCCTCTGAGCATGGGGAAAGCAAAAGAACAGAGAAGGTCTGGAGCTCTGGAAAGTTTTAAAAATTCATGTTTTGAAGATCCCAGTCAGCCCTAGAAATCCAGTCAATTCCACTGGGCTGGTAACTAGCTTGGAGCTAAAGTCTTCCACACTCAGCTCAGATGTTCCCTTTCCCTATGGAGTGGGACATGACAAGCAAGGCCAAATCCAGGATGAGATAACACCTCTAGCTCTATGCCTTCACCTAGACAACTGAGTTTCAGTCTGCCCTTTACATTACAATATAGGATGGTGGATGATATACACAGTCCTATTCTCCCGTCCCTACAACAAAACATAGACACTCCTATAAACATTTCACTCCCCAAAACAAAAAGGAGCGAAATTGTCCTCAGATTAAACATAGGCAGCTGAGGATAGTGAGCTGAATAGCATCACTCTGAAAGTTTTGATTAAGAATACCTAATCAATTAATTAATAATTAAACAGGTAAAGCCACACTTCCTGCATGTAGGTCTTATATTCACAGCACATCCTTCCTCTCTCCTTGATTTTTCAAGAGACCCTGTCTTCCTCCAAAATTCTAATTCTTAATTCCTAATTTTCTTAAATGTAAATTGAAAGTGTAAATATTATGTTCAAAAGCACCAAAACAATGGTGCTGAGGGACAAAGAGACTTGTTCACTCATTCACTCAAAAGCTGCGAGGAAAATGCGGGATGTGATTTGCATGGGAAGAATGGCACCAACATCAAAAGTTATTCCAAACAAAACGACTGATTCATTCCCAGGGAGAGGCAACGATCTTGTATATTCAAGCACATCAGGCAGAGTGAATTATAATACATAAAACACTATTGTATTTTAAGATAAAAGCACGGAGTTCCCAAAACATAGGAGAAAATTAGCATTTGGGTTCTGAAGACCTGAGATTCTGAAGGAAGCCGAATACATTTCCCAAAAGAAAAAACACCTGGTTCACTCAATTATAAAATGCCCCCTCTCATTTGGCTATATGGAAGTGACAGCTGGATACTCCCTACACCTCTAGCTTCATTTTTAGGTATTGTTGCTTGTTCCAAAGCATTCAGGACAAGAAGAAGATGAAGGAATTCTGTGTATTTATTACCAGTGCAGATAAGATTTACATCTGACATCCCAGAATAATGACATCTACACTGGCGGCTAAGATATTCTTGTTTTAGAATTGAGAAACTTTTAAAATCCCCTTTTAAGCTTTGCAGCCACAGAAGACTCTTAATAATTGATTATAATTGATTTTAACCTTGTCCTAACCTGGGCAAAATGGCAAAGCCAATCATCTTTGTCCAGATGGGATATGAGAAAAGAGCCCCCAACACACAGCTTTAAAAGCTCCAGACATGAGCAGAAGATAAAATATTTAGTCCGCAGAAGCCTTGACCTCCCAATTCCAGCCAGTTTTGAACTTGAATTGATTTCCGACAAGGCATCTGGGAGATGATTACAACAAAATGCACTAAAGCTGGGCAGCCTTTATTTTAACATCCCAGCAGCTTAACCTGTTAATAACAGCAATTGTTTTAGATACAATACCAATTTCAGTAACAGACACTGGGAACGGGCCATGGGATACAGCGGTGTTAGAGCACAGCCACTCGCATCCCTCTCGTTTGTGTTCCCACCACAAAGCCTGCGTTCCTGGGCTTTAAAACTCACCTGAGGAAACAGCAGCCAGGGCTGAGAGGCTGGAGATGGCTGGAATGCTGGCTGAAGCCAAGGGGGCTTTCCCTGAGTAAGGATAACCACAATCAGAACTTGGGCTGAATCTAAGAATTCATTATCAAGTAAGAGATGAAAATACCAGAGTATGTATTTCTTAGAGATTTCACCCAAAGGATAGAAAAGCCCTTGCAAACAGAATCATAGAATACTTTGGGTGGGAGGGACCTCAAAGCCCATTTTGTCACACCACCTTCCACTGTCCCAGGTTGTTTCAACACCTGTCCACCCTGTTCTTGGACACTTCCAGAGATCCAGGGGCAGCCACAGCTTCTCTGGGCATCCCTGTGCCAGTGTCTCATCAGCCTCACAGGGAAGAATTTCTTCCCAATATCCATCTAAACATTCTCAGTTTGAAACCATTCCCCCTTGTCCTGTAACCATGTGCACAAGAAGGATATTCCCAGAGGCATTCCCACTTCTGAGCAGCCCCAAAGTTAGTCTCAGAGTTCGAAAGGAAAAGCCACATTTGTGGATTACATATGGATAGAGATTTCCTGACCTTACTTATTCAAGCAAGTCAATGGAATTAGTTTAATGAATGAATTAAATAGAATTGGACCTTAAGCTGCCAACACAAAACTCACACCTGTATCAAAATAAAAAGACCCAGCATTGTATAATTTCACTCATGTTTTCACTAATTTCCCTTGCATCACCAGTATTTCCTATTGTAAATATTTTATGTCCTAATATACTTATACTTTCCAAACTTACAGCAAATTCTGAAGCAAAGAATATAATTTACAAACTTCATTTTCAGATACCATAAAGAAAGGTATGTAAACTGGCCATGGAACGGGAAGAAGAAATATTTATAAACTTTAAAAAATTAAATTATGAGACCAATAATTAAATTGGCAGAAAGAGCAGGCAGACAGAATGGCTTGGACCTATGCTTGTTTCTTCCCACCCCATTTGCCTGGGATCAGCAGTCAGGACCATCAGCTCATGTAGTTTTCTTTAGTACTTTACTATTTAGATTTTATATTGATAAGAAAAAAAAAATAGGGGAAAAAAACCCCACTTTTACTGTTTTTTTACTGATGCTGCTGTTTGAAGAATTTGCAAGGTAAATGTCAGAAACATCAGTGCTGGGCATATCCCATGGGAGTCTGGAAACAAGACTAAACTGTACTGTTAAATTGTAAACACCACCTAATCCAACCACAATTAATAAAGTGGTGGCTCAAACTGTTTGATTGGGTGGATTTTTTTGCAATAGTAATCACTGTTAAAACATTCCTTATTTTAATATCAGATGTTTCTTTAAGCATGGACGTTTTAAGCTCAGCTCTGGTATTCCATGCAGTGCCTGCATTCCTGAGCATGTTTTTTGACTTCACCCCTTTCCCATTAGGGTTGGAGGATAAACAAGTGTGTAAATGCAAAACAATCCTGCATTTATGACTCAAACAATATTGAGATTTTCACAAGTAACCCTGAGACAATTACAGCTGTTGGTACCATATTTTCACCATGGAAACTTTTGTTTTAGTTAACAATTGAAATTACAATCAGATGTGCTCATCCCTTGTTGAAGTAATGAACAATGGTACATCTGAGAGAGGGACTCAAAGTGCATCATTTATCTTATCCCATTTTCAATTAGGCCGAGCGCGGTGTAAGATGGTTCCAAACTACACCACAGTAACAGGGCAAGGAAATTTATTACCACTCCAGTGCTAATCTTAGCAGATGGTAAAAAAATATTTTTAGCATGAAATATGCTAAAGCAATAAATCTAAACAAGGTAGATGTTATCAACTAATATCTCCCCAGTGTGAGGTAAAACTCCTGCATGACAACTCAGCATTCCTATAAACTCGGGGTGAACGCTGGAAGATATAAGTCTCTCTATAGGATGAAAAATAACAGAAATTAGTTGAAAAAGCATTCCACGTTCAGTTTAATGCAGCATACCTAGAAGAGGAAAGAGAGGGGCAGAATTTTGCTTAGCAAGATTTTTTTCCCCTAGACAACTCATTTTTTTCTTACAGGAAATTTTTCGTTGACTCTGGAAAGATATAAATCCAGTAGTTTCTCTCCTGCTTTGGAAAAAAAAACCCTCACTACCTAGACTTTAAACAGAATACAAAAAGACAAATATTAAAATATTCTTAAGAAAGAAATAGGCAAAACCTGGGGCACAGTTGCCAATCTGTAAGCATAACAAAATATAATAACAAGCAAGAGTAGAACAGAAAATGGTTTCCATTGTTCTCAACACACATTACAAAACAAGTGAAATTCAGAACTTAGAGTCCTGTACCTCTGCAGCAGTGAAGATACTGAAAATACAGGGAGTAAAAAATGTGCAGGAAACTTTGGAGACTTTTTATTTATTATATTATAATCAAAAAAATTAATTAAGTTATAACAAAATAAAAATTAGAAAGAATTTGCCACAGGCAATGATGCCTTTACCATTTTAAAACTCCTCCTGCTGCTGATGTGATGGATCATGAAAATAAATGACAGGTTCCAAATTATAAATAAATAGAAAATTCAGTCCTTTTTGAGGACAAGAGATCAGGATTTTGGCCAAAGCCTTTGCCTGAAACAGCAAATAGCAGCATCAACCTTCTGTTTCAAAAGGGGAACACAAAAATAAAGACTCAAGATCAATTAAACGTATACTGGAATGTGCATTTCAATTTTCTTAAAGTTGTTAACTTGCTGAGCAAATGAGATAAGGAGCTCATGTCAGGAGATGGACTTGTGAGTTTTGGGTAGGGAATGGGCACCACTAGAGAAATAAAGGAAGTGTATATAGCTCAAAAAATAAAAAAAATTGTTCCCCTTAGGAATCCTGAAAATTTCTTTTTTTTTCCTTTTTTTTTTTTTTCCTTTATTCCACTTTTTCCAAGCATCAGGTACGAAGTATTCAAAATAACTGCTCATAAATTACCAGGCAGGACCTGTGTGACTCCCAAGAATCTCATCAGATTGAGCTCTCAGGGTAACAAAGTGGAACTGATGACCAGCTCGGTGCCCACAGTTAGACCAAAAAACAAAAGGAATTCAAGAACCCCATATATTGAAAACAGGATAAAATGTACATGTTGCAGGCTAGAGAATTACCCAGAACTATCCCACCCCCAAACCTTTCCAAGGGAAGACTGTCCAAAACTGAAATTAGTTTAATATATTACCCAAAGCACTGCTGTAATCTTCATTCTCAAATCACTTGGCTGTGTGGCTCTATTTTTTTTCTAAATTATATCAGAGCAGAAGTAAAAACGAGTAATATGTATTTGTCCAAACAAAAGCTAAAAAGCTCAGTTCTGTAGTTTTTACTCAACAGAGACTGGCAAAAGGAGACCTACCTGAATGAAGGCTACAAGAGCAAGCCCACAGAATTTAAATAACTTCCTTATCTATTAAAATATAAAAACTTATAATAAAATTGTGGTTATAAAAATCATGGAATTAATCTATATTGTGTCTTTACAGTTTTGCTTCAATAATAGAAGTAAAATAGATTAAGGTTTTAAAAGCAGTAATTTTGTTGCTCCAAGATTTGGCTCCTGCATTTTTATGCCTCGATTATGAATTTTCTTAATTTGCTCCTTACTTCAGGTGTGCCCCAGCCTCACGGGCAGACCACACAAAGACTGAATTAACTCAAGGGCTTTTTAATAAACCTCAGAAAGTTTTTACAAACCTCCTAGATTAACCATGAGCCCACGAAGTGGAGATGAGGATTCAGACTGTGCCAGCACCTGAGGCTGAGATGGCATATGCTGGAGAGGGCTCCTGTGTGCCAGGCAGGCACAGGAGAGCATCTTTTCAAACTCAGAGATGCTCACATCAGGAGTCTCCGTGCTGCCAACATCAAGTCCAGCAGTTCGACTTGTGCAGAATCGAGATTTTAATGCAGCAGGCCCAGGAGAAACATCCCAGGAGGCTTTGAGTGGAGGAAAAGAAGAAAAAGATTATACATAGTAAAGCAAGCAAAGGAAAATCAGAAACCTAATTTAGGCTGGAGTTACCTTTGCATGAGAAACAGTGAGGAAGGTGTACTGGAGTGAGTGATGGAAGCAGCTCCGGGAGCCCGAGACGCGACGGGAGCGACCGCACGGAGACCTGAGGGGAATGATCGGCCGAGCCATGAGGGGAAGGATCGGCCGAGCCGTGAGGGGAAGGATCGGCCGAGCCGTGAGGGGAAGATGGGCCCGAGCCGTGAGGGGAAGGATGGCCCCGAGCCGTGAGGGAAGGATGGCCCGAGCCGTGAGGGGAAGGATGGCCGGAGCCGTGAGGGGAAGGATCAGGCCGAGCCCTGAGGAGGAGGATGCCCCGAGCCCTGAGGAGGAGGATGGCCCGAGCCGTGAGGGGAAGGATGGGCCCGAACCGTGAAGGGAAGGATGGCCCGAGCCGTGAGGGGAAGGATCGGCCGAGCCGTGAGGGGAAGGATGGCCCGAGCCGTGAGGGGAAGGATGGCCCGAGCCGTGAGGGGAAGGATCGGCCGAGCCGTGAGGGGAAGGGTGGCCCGAGCCCTGAGGAGGAGGATGGCCCCGAGCCCTGAGGAGGAGGATGGCCCGAGCCGTGAGGGGAAGGATGGGCCCGAACCGTGAGGGGAAGGATCGGCCGAGCCCGGAGGAGGAGGATGCCCCGAGCCCTGAGGAGGAGGATGGGCCCGAGCCGTGAGGGGAAGGATCGGCCGAGCCGTGAGGGGAAGGATGCCCCGAGCCCTGAGGAGGAGGATGGGCCCGAGCCCTGAGGGGAAGGATGGCCCGAGCCGTGAGGGGAAGGATGGCCCCGAGCCCTGAGGAGGAGGATGGCCCGAGCCGTGAGGGGAAGGATGGCCCGAGCCCTGAGGGGAAGATCGGCCGAGCCCCGAGGGGAGCCGTCAGCCCAAGCCAACTCCGTGGGCAGGAGCTGCTCCGCGCTGACAGCAGGGCCGCTGCCACAGCAATTCCCGCCAGGAAGGCTTTGTTTGTCCCACACAAACTGTTCCAAGGCTGGAGACTGCTCTCAGAGCCACGCAGATGTCCCTGGGCTGTAACGCCATCGCCAGACG
This sequence comes from Oenanthe melanoleuca, assembly GCF_029582105.1. Lineage (NCBI taxonomy): Eukaryota > Metazoa > Chordata > Aves > Passeriformes > Muscicapidae > Oenanthe > Oenanthe melanoleuca. The sequence continues at coordinate 99,897,337 of NC_079336.1, read as the reverse complement.
TGTGTCGGCTCCGAGCTCCGGGCTTTGGAACACACACACGCCTGAGGAGGTGAACCTGTCTCGGGGACGTGGGACTCAGCAGATACTGGACACAAAAACCAGCAAGTAAAGCAAAACCAAACAGCTTAGGGAAGCAAAGCAAGGCGCCTCTATGTAATTCCTGGAAAGGATTTATAACCTATATAAACATGGATCATAAAGCCATTGGCGAACAGATACAAGTTATTTCTAAAAGCTCCTTAGTTTAGATGTCTGAACTTAGAATTCTGAATGAACTGACCCCACTCCTCAGGACACCTAATTCTGTGCCTTGGGAATGCACTGGCTGTTCTTAGCAGAGACTTGATTTTTGATCCTTCCCATTGCTTGGATTCCTGTCCAAGGACAGGCTCTCAAGTAATCAAGTAATCAAGTAATGCACTTTGAGCTAAGTGTCCAGATGAAAGATTTTCATAAAAAAGAAGCTTAGAGCATCTGGCCACTCTACTTCAGCACTGTGCTGAAGGACTTAAAGGGAGATACATACTGAGGGGTCAGCACCCAAAGTGTAATACGCATGGGAGGGAAGCTTTCCATCACTTGTCACATGGACTCAAGTTGCTATAAATCTTGGGAACAAGAGGGCTTTTTCTTCCCTATGTTTTTATGAGAAACAGGTTGCTGATAAAAACTGGTCTGACACTTGGACCTACTTCCTAGTGAATGTTGCATTAGTATGTTACTGTACATCCTCTGAGGGGAGGAGCTTTTCCTCTCAGACATGGAGCATGGATCAGAGGCTCGCTGTGCTTTTCTGCTGAGGTGCCGGGAATCCCCCACTGCTGTCAGCAGTGTTAGCACAGAGCCAGCCAGACCTGACCACAGCACAAGGGCTGGGATCCTAAATTGTCCACAAGGTGCTCAGCTTCTGGGCAGCTCCACATGTTGCTTTTGGCATTCCTTGTATATTCTTTCCTGCTGAAGAAGCTCTTACAACACAAACCTTCTAAGGCACAATCCCAGATTCCTGTGGTCTCTCAAGAGGCAACCAAACCAATACTGACATTTCCCAGTGTGTCATTTCATAGGATCATTTTGTTCTGTTCCAGATAAAGGACTCCCAGCTCTAAATCCAGCCAGCAGGAGAAGATCCAGAGTTCAGAAGCATGCCTGCTTGTTAGGGTGCATCCCTGCTATCCAGAGGCACAATTCCCATTCAACTGAATCAACAGATGTCCCATATGGAAAGTAGATAGGAGATAAGTAGATAGAATAAGATAAGAGATAAGTAGATAGAGTAAGATAAAAGATAAATAGATAAATGGACTTGGTACTAGAGATTCATCCTACAGTGCAAAGCAGTGCAAAATTTTACTCAGAGAAAACATCTATATTTTGTGTTTCTATCAGTTTGGGGAGTTCAAAACATCAACCACAGAGAAAAAGCAAATAACAAGAAAACACAGGTATGGTTTTTCTAATGAAATTTTGAAACATATTTCACATGTTTCAGAGTAAAAAAGGGAAACCATGTCATTGCTATTAGTTCTGTTATTTAAGCAATCTATTCTTTCTAATAAAGAATGAGGAGAAATAAAAAAACATTGATCTTTATTTATTGACTTCCTTGTGAGTATAGTTAAAGTTGACACAAATCAATCACAATAAAGTTAAAAGGATAATACAGCATAATATGACCCAAGATTGTACTGCAAGTTTAATCACTGAAACTCAAAGTTTTAACATACATAGAAATGTCCAGTTAATTGTATTCACATGCACATTGTAAAAGAAGAGGGAAATTCTTGGTGCTGACAACATTTTAAAATGTTTTTTCAGCCAAAGCAAGTAGAAAATACAGAAATGTGAGGGGAAATAGGTCTCTTTCTGAGGGAATAATGACTCTTTGATTTCCTTTTCTCTTCACTTGTTGCCATTAATTTAAAACTTTCTAGGCACTCTGTGGGCAGTAAAATGGGCCAAAATATTCCTTGCTGTCAAAAGTAAATCTGGTTACAGTTTTGCTTTAAAGATGGTTGGCAAATGGCAAGTGAACATGCCAATAAAGAGCACTGCTGCCTTATGCTCCTTAAGCATGAAAACAAGAAATCTTTGGAGAAAAGGGAAAACAGCATTAAAATCACAATTAAGAAGACAAATCCATCAATTTCCACGGGCTGTGGCCCTGGGACCAGGCTGATTTCTGTGAGATGTAGTGGAGGTTTGTAAAACTGTAAGTGGCATGGAGGCAGCATCAAAGCACGAAGGAAACTGCTGCTTCCTTCCTTTTTAAAAGGATCCAGGAGACAGCAAATGAAACAGAAACATGTCATTCAGAACAAGGACATGTTTGGGAAAGGTGAAGGGAAATGATGTGAAGTTTCTTTTCAGCATTGTCTTCCCAGCTGCCTGGTGGTGGTGACACCCTCCAGGGCACCCAATATCAACCCTCTCCAAAGGATTAAACTGACTCAAACACTGGAATAGAAATAAAAATAAAGGCAATCTTGCCTAAACCTCAAAATGGAAAACATAAAATTATATTAATTGGTTAATGTCATCAAAAACTAATTATCATAGCTATAGTTTTCCTACCCAGTCCTTTTTTCTCTCTACTGATAAATAATAATTATCAATTGGCTACAATAATGTGATAGTCACAAAAGCACAATTTGGTGGGATTTAATTGTAATTCCTACAAGGAAATGTTTCTCCTTTTAGAGGATCCAGTGGGATTTGCACTGTTGGGACCAAGCTCTTCAAAGACATCTTGAGGTGAGCACAGTACTACTGTTCTGATATGTTGCTAAGGACACAAGTGAGACCAGGAGTGTGGGCAGATTCCTCCATCGAGGAACACTGCAAAAACAGAGTAGGGAATTGAACTCTCATTCTCAGTGCCCTACCTTTGGAAATACCACAGTGAGTGATGTGGTGTATCTGTAGTTTTCCCACTGCTCAAAACCCACCATTGCCTAAGATAAACAGAAACTTCAGCTTTTCACCACAATGCAAATGGACCTTTGAAATATAAACAGCACTTACAACAGGCTCAAACTTCAGCAGCCAGAGGGGACATTAAAGAAATTCCTGGCAAGAGCAAGTGCTGAGTCATATAAAACTGACAAAATAATATGGGCAGTTATCACCCAAATGCATTATTTATCACTGAAACCCATTGACGCCTGTGCTTACACAGGAACCCTCCTGTGATATTGAAGGCCAAAGTGTCTTCTCTCCCTAACAACAGTGTTGTATCTTTGGCAACTCGAGCAGGGACTCGGAAAATCAATAGCACTTCATGAGCAAGGTCTCAGGCTTCTTCTTTTACGAGGATTCTGTCAATGCAAGTGGCCATTACTGTACTTTAAAGGCACGATATAAAATTGCCTCAACAAGATATAAGACACACGGTTGGAAAGAACCTGGGGAGAGTATTTTAGTCAAAGTTAAATAGTTTCATCATGTAATTACTTCTATTGGCACATCTCCAGCTGGAGACACTCGTGCAGGGTAGGGCTTTCTGGGATTGGGCTCAGAAATTGGAAGGGAGGGCTTTCGATTGGGCTCGGGCTGAGCTAAACAAGGTCAAGCTGCTAAAATGGAGCCACAGCCAAGCACCAAGACTATTGACAGCAACACAGTTACAACAAAGTTGCTGTCTTTTTGTTTTCATTGTTTTTTTGTTTTTTTGGTTTTTTTTCGTGGAAGCTAAGTGGTTTGAAAGTAGTTTTAGTTTTATAGCTGAAAAATATGTCATCCTGATTTGCAGGCCAGTAATTCATTTTCTAAGGACTGTTTAGAATTTATTCAGGGGGAAAAAGGAAGCTGTGCTGGTTCCTATAACTGACTCACATTATATGACAAAATTTAACTTTTGTGTTTTATGGGATTTTATGAATTCCACTAAAACCATTAGCTGGTTGTCTCTTTGTGATTAAATTTAACCACTTATGCAATACTTTAAAGTGATGACAGTCTCGCCTGTATTTATGTTTCCTTTTGTTTAAAATGCACGTCATTGCAGACAAAAGAAAAAGACACTTCCACTGATTCTCTGGGAATGAGAGAAAGCCAGGATGAGCACCAAAAAGTAAAATCAGAAACAACTAGAAGGGTTAAAACATTTTCTGCATGGAAAGGGCCACTCACAGCGGAGGTATTTTCCTGAAAAGACTTTTCAAGTGCTACATATATTAATTCCATGACTGAATGTGACTCCCAGGGTTTTCTACCTGGGCTTTTTTTAAAGAGTGCTCCTTTCTGTCCAGATCTGGCAGGTGAGGGTTAGAGTTCAGAGCAGGACACTGCCATCCCCCAAGGAAGGTGATCCAAAACTTGCTTGGCCTTTTGAAGCCATCTCAGAAGGCTTCGCAATATCCACCCACACGGGCTCATTTTATTCCCTGACACATATCAGAGCTGTCCTTGGGGTCAGGCTGTAAAAATGCTGCTTCAGTGGCTTGGAGCACATAATTCCATGGTGTTTTACCCAGGAGCACTGGCTCAGCCAGGCTGGGCACCACCCGAGGTCAGGTGTTACGTGGCGTGGCCATGAACGCGCGGCAGCACAAACCCCTCGATCGGGGGGACATCAGTCACTTTGCACCACTTGGTGTGGGAAGTGCACAGCAGTCCTTGATCCTGGCTGAACCCAGAGGATTGATGTGCTGTACCCACAGGACAAACCCTCTGTTTGTGTACACATGGGTAATGCACACCTGCTACATAGGGATGAACTTCCCAAATTAAACTGCAATTTGGAAGCTGCTTTGATAGCTGCACTTGTCCTCTAATCTGCTTCACTTGGGGTTTTTTGCAGCTTCACACAAATGAACTGCTTCAAACAGTTCCTTGCTTTTTTTATTCTGTAATTAGCTGCTGTGAGGTTTAAGACAAGAAATATTTAGTCCTGGAACAATGACAGAAGTAAAAATGAATACTGTATCACCCAGCAAAGCCAGACATAGGGTTTCTGACCTCCATAAAAACCCTTTCCCTCTATTTCCAGGGAGACACTCTCGTATATATCTCTGAACACTATGTCAAGGCCTCCTAGAATATTTTCTAATACATTCACTATAAGTTCTGCATCTCTCTGTCTCTCCGAGGTGAGCCAGTGCCTCTGGACTGAGGAGTTAAAGGGTCAGGAATATGATAAACAGTATTGATAACACCCTCAAAATGGTAACTGCTTAAGTGGGATATATTTAACAAATCATTGCATTTCTTCTGGAGGCTGTGATTTTCCAAACTTCACACTCACAAGGCTTTCAGAACAACCACAAAGCCCTGCACCTGAGGGACAACAATAGCCACAATTACAGGGAGCTGAGGCTTTCCTAACCAGTATCCATGTTAAATATCATATCACAAATTGCGTGAGATGATGATGTGTTCCTGGAGCTACCAATTTATAAAATAGTAAATTCTATTTATTTGATTTTCACGTTTTCTTAGAAGCTTCCAAAATACTTTTTCTTAAAATGCAGTTATTAAGACATTTTTGTTTTCACAACCCAGTTATTAAGGCCTCTGGATTTCTAGTCCTTGATTTATCTCAGACTATCTCCTCCATCTAAAGGCATTTCACTTGTTAGCATGGATCAAGATTATCAGCATGTGAGCTCTGTGTTGTTGCACAGCCACAGGGAAGGAGGAAAATGCAAAGAAAATGCTCATTAACATAACAAAATGCAATATATCCCAGCTATGTGGAAGGATCACCTAACAGTACATTACAGAGTGGATTGGCCTATTAGAACATAATAAAAAATTAAAATTCTGACTATTTATTCCACTTCTCATTCACATCAGGTGTTATTTAACTGTGTGCTTTGAACTCTGACTCTTCACTTAACAACCTCTTAAACTTCTGAATCCTTGGGTGGGAATTTGACATCACACCTGAACACCTAAGTGCTGTTTTCCAGGCACTACAAGAGCACAACATGTTAAATAACCAGCCATTAATGTCAAAAAATCAAGCTTTACCATACATTTTTGGCATTAATTTTATAAGTACCATAAAACAAGCTTTTTACTGGGTAGTTTTGGTATATAATTTCTTCCACAAGAAGAACAGTTTCTGTATAGTTAACACATGTGGCAGGGTAAGGAAGCATAAAAACAACATCACTGTAAAATTCATACTAAATGATGGAAATAATAACTGGAATAAGTGTAATTTGAGTAGCAGCCTGAAACAACAGGCAGAGAGTTGAGCAGTGCTAAAGCAGACAAACTGCAAAGGCAAGTGGTCAAACCTGAGTCCTGAGCAGAAAAAGGGGAGAACTTTTCAGTCAAAAATTCTCTTGCCATGAAGAAGGGAAGTATTTAAAGAAGCTGGTGTGGCACCAATAGAGGGATTTCATCGATGTGGAGCTGTGGGGGCTGCAGCATCTCTTGGGAAGGGGGAGAAGCTGAGAGGGAGCTCAGGTATGGACACCTGGCTGTCTTAGAGTGGGACCAGCCCTGTAATTTTCCAAGTAGAACAGCAGGATGTTATTTAGCCCAGGTGTCTCTGTAATTGTGGGACCGGGAGAATCGGTGCTCAATGGCCCACGGCCTCCCCCTGCCACCCGTGTAATGCGGCAGAGTCTGCACACAGGGGAAGGAAAGTGGGAATCTGGGCAATCCACAGCACAAAAAGCATTGGTAGCCACCCACTGACTCTCCTGGGTGACAAATATTTATTCAAGGGCTGCAGTTTCTGCTCAAAACCAACTTTCCTCGATCAGGAAAACAGACAGTAAATTTAAAACCTCTTTATTTTTGTACTGGTGGAGCAGGAGGCATCCTGAAATGTTCTATTTCTTCCAGAGGCAATTATGTCCCCACATATAAAGGTATATGTCAGACCCATATAATCTTTCAGGCCTTTTCATTCCAACTGCTGCAGTTTTAGAAACAATGAAACTCCTTTCTGAGAACAAATGGTGTGAATAAGTCAAAGAGTAATTTTAAGGAGCAGTGTGAACATCAGTATGTGGCAAATCCACTGTATTCCAGTTCTGTCCTTCCACAAAAATATGGAAACCCACAAAACTCCAGACTGAGAGTAAAAGACTTTATGTTCAAGGGAAGCAATTCTCACGCCATAAATCTACAGGTCAGAATCTCACCAAAAAGGGAGAATTTGCTTACTCTTCCCTTGGAGGATTTTATTTTCCCTTTCCACCACTTAAGTAGCTACTTTGGAATGTAAAAATAAAATATTTAAAGGATTCATAAAAGGCATATGTGCTCTTTAGGACATCAGCTGACTCACAGATACGTTAATAACTTGGGATTGATTGAGTGATGCTACAGTAAACCAAATATGAAATAAGAAACAACCAGTACCAATATCCACCTGGATTCATTCCTGTCCATCACCTGGCATATCAGGATTGACACAGAGCTAATAAAACAAAAAACTCTTTTTTGAAAATTTAGTTAAAAATTCAAAACCTAATGATGATTTTGCTTTCTTATTAGCTCTGGTTCTGAACTGTGGTTGTTAAGCCTACATGCAAATATTCCTTCCCTTAAACCTATATCAAATATATGATTGGGAGTCTAACTAAATTGCCATAAACTGCACCTTCAGCTAGGAAAGACTCAAGAGGGATAAATTCCAGCAGGGAGCATCCTCTGGTTTAAAGACAAGAGGAGACACTCACATGCAAACACCTTTAATGCCAAACACACTGAAAGAAATGCTCAAAGACTTCAGCAGCTTCTAAACTTACAGAGATTGAGGAGGAAAAACCCAGAGTGAATCTGTTAATCTGAAAACACGCAGCATTTCACAACGTAGGCCAACACAATCTATTGTGCGTTAAAAAGGGGATTTTTGGTTTGTGTTTTTTTTTTTTTTTTTTTTTTTTTTTTTGTTTTTTGGGGGGGTTTTTTGTGGTTTTTTGTTTTGCTTTGTTTTTTTTTTTGGTTTTTTGGGGTTTTTTTGTTTGTTTGTTTGTTTGTTTGTTTGTTTGTTTGTTTTTTGTTTTTGTTTTTGTTTTTGTTTTTGTTTTTGTTTTTTTTTGTTGTTTGTTTTGGGTTTTTTTTCCTGAAAAAGGAGGCAACAACTTTGCTCTGTATGTTCTCATCCTCTCAGATTTCGGAATAATTCCCCTCTAACAGCAATTGGACCCTGCTATGCAGATCAATTAGGAAACAACACTGTCATTATAAAACCTCACACAGCAGAGCAACGTGGGGTTTTGCAGTATATAATTGTGCCAGCCTCAAACATGCATAAAAGGCAGCCATGGGGAAGCTGACCATGCATTTCTTCTTAAAGACAACAAATTATCCCAAATTCTTTTAAGAACTAAACATTCTGTTTAAAATATCAAGTGCAAGTTAATAAGATACTTTTTCAAAATCAATAATTCAGATTTTTTCAATAAGTTTTCTATTAGCATTTCCCCCATCCCCCTAAATACCATTATTTTTTCCCCAGCTGTATAAATACTCTTATAGAACATGGCCTGAATGAATGCACCGTTCAGAAAACAACATAATTACAGCCATTTCCAGCAAACTGGGTGCCAAGAAAGTTACAAATTAATTGAAGGTTAGCACTGAAAATTAAATCCTAGTCAGCTTGAAGTCATTTTTTAGGCTAGTTTATATAAAATTAAATAGGAAGTTCAGTCTTCCAGTATTCCATCAGCTTAGTGGAGAGATTTTTAAGGTTCAGCTGAACAAGTGGTTTGTGCTGTTCTGTCATATGGAAACCCCTACATTTCTCCCTGTGGGCATTTCTTCTTCTCAGCCTGTTTTCCAGGTTCTCCAGACAGAGAGACCAAAACTCCTGGGCTCTTTCCCAGTTCTCCTGGATATGGACCCTCTCTAGAAGAGAACCTCTTCATGTTGACTGAATTTTCTAATTCACAAGCACACACTTCTCTTTTTGACTCTGTTTCTGTGTACCTCCAAAATGTAGCGGTTAAAAAGTTTTATTCCTAATGTTGAAAAAATCAAGAAAACATAAATAATTAATTTAGAACCCACAGCTTCAGGTGTTTCAGGTCTTTCCATGGAGTCCAATCACAAAAAAAAAACCAACATGAAGGAAGGATTCAATATGCCAGCATCAAGAACCTGAATTAAATTCGCACAATTCAGTCAGAAAACCTGGTAAAAATCACAGCAGTAATTTTTCAGGAATTTTTCAGAAAATCCCATCCATCCATCCAGCTTGGAAACAGCTATATGGAGCTATTGCCTCCTTGTTTCTTTGATCATCCCTTTGTGGAAGCACAGCATCTGGGGATGAGAATCAGGTGTATTTTCATGCCCTAGGAATACTTCAGAGATGGGCTGGCACTTAACATCCTAAATCAATTCCCAGAGTTATCCAGAAACTTTACATGAAATCCCAAAAGCTGTCCCTATCTTTGCTGGAAAGCTCTGCCCACGCTCCCTTATCCTTGCTGGGCAAAACACTTCAGCCATTAATCCTGTGTTTTGCCTGCAAGGGATACAAACATGCCCGTGGTGAGGGGTAAAATCCAGGAGGTTTTCCAGCATCAAGAAATGAAGTTTCTGGTCCAAGGAGGATCCTCTCTTTACTTCCATTCTTCTCTCCCAAATCAAAGCACATCCCTAAGGAGACATCCTCTGCTAGTTCCCTTTGGGAATCTGGTAAGCCCTCCTCATCCTAAATGAACTTAATCTTTCATCTGCCAGCTCCCAGGGAACTGCTGGAACCATCAAGCTGAGAAGGGACAGCCCCTGTCTTCCCTTCTATTTTGGCAAACAGGTGACAGAAAAGTAGCAAAGTACCCTGGAGAAAAAGTTACCAGAGGAGATCAAGGAGGCAGGAGAAGCCAGGGCAGGTCTGTTCCTTGGGCTTTTTGTTCTTGTGTATTAAGTTTCACATTAAAGGCAGAAAGGAAAATTCCTCTCTCCTTCCCTGCTCCTGCCTTAGTGCCCAAACTGAGGACAGCACCCACGTGCCAAAGTTTCTAACACAACACCTCAGCGAGGAGAATCTCAATCAGAACTGCCAAGGCAAAGCCAAAACATTTCAGATTTCCTTCCCGAGTTAGTATTACTCCAATATTCAATTGAAATATTCTTGTTGAGCCTCATTAGCTTTTAGGGATTTAAAAACATAACTGGGGAAGCTTTAGGTCAAAAGGCTGTTACACAGGAGGCCTGAATTTTGAAAACATTCCTGGCAAATATTTTCTGACTTATTCTCAGCCTCTTCATTCTCTGTTTTTGCTGCTCTTTTTCTATCCACGAAGGGTATATAAAGGGCATCTAAAACTTTAGTCAATAGATCCATTATTATGATTGGCTGAAAACCATAAAATGCATCCATCAAGCCATTGTGTTGCATCTTGTGTTAAATTATGGTGATAAATAGTCCTTTTTTCATGACGTCACCTACTCAGCTATGCAGAAATCCATTCCCTGCTGCCATTATGCATCACTCAGGCTCGTGCCAGCCTGCTGAAAAATCCTCCCCACGCCACGGCCCTGCAAGGCTGCGCTGCTCCGCCGAGACAAATATTTTCTGTTGCTTTTATGTCCTATTGTGAAACAATTGTTTTCCTGGTTCCTAGCGTTACCCCAAGCGTGCAGTAATGTCCTCAGCTATCAGCTCTGGGCATTGTAGCTCATGTACTTTTAATTGTTTACAACTTGCATCAGAACTGGATTGAGTCCATTTGTACTCATATTGTTTTATCACTATGAGATGATACATTTTGCCACCTTCTTCTAGGTCAAAATTGAATCCTATGGAGAGCCTTTGAACAGAGAACTAATATTCACAGGAGCTGCGCTGGGGATGTATAGCAATTTTATTATTATGTTTGGGATTTTGCTTTGAATTTAGACAAATCTTTCTTGTATAATTAGATTTCATAACACTTGAATTACAGCTTACAAAAACAACAATGAACAAGAATAAAAATATTTGGCTAAAATTACTTTAAATCAAATGATTGCCTATGAAAACAAAGAACACTACCAGCTTTAGGGGTTTTTTCATGTTTCCTTATTATTATACATCCATCTTATCTTTTGTTTAAATAAATTGTCTTTTTCTTCCCTCATTTAGTAAAGAACAGAAGAGAGAGGATAAGTCAGGGACAGCTTTTATAAAATATTGCTCTTACATTTTGGCACTAACTGAAGAAAATGAGGGATGTATTCTAAGGACTGCAGAAATACCTTGCATTTACAATTCTCATTTAAAATTAAAAAAACAAACCCAAAATTGGGCTCATTTCCTACTTCTAGTGGGAAAAGTAAGATGTGAAGGAGCAGCGTCAAAAGCAAGAATCAACAGCAAAAAACATCCTATCATTTTCAGGCTCACATAATCTTCTTTTCTTGTTATTATCAGCAGTACAACATAAAAACAGAACTAGAGAAAGCAGGTAGCACCTCTTCTCACACAGAAGGATCTGCATCACTTCAGGCACAAAAAGCAGCTACATTTCCCCCCCCCTCCCCTTTCTTCCTCTCTTTGGTGTTTCCAACACTACTAAATGTTGAATTAAGCCTGGGGGAAGTTGGCTTCGGCTCAAGGTAGAACAAAAAACCTAAGGGACGTAGTAATGATTCTTCTCATCCCCTCTGAAGGAGGAACCGACTCACAATAGGCTGAGAAGAGCTGGACTTTTGTCACAGCTGTATCTGGGCACAAACCTTTCCATGAAGATGCTGGAGGAGCTTTCCCTGTGCTGCTAAACACAGAGCCACCTTCTCCTTATCCTGCAGGCTGTGTATCTTCCATAATCCCACACTCTAAAAAGGAGAGGAGGAAGGCAAGAGAAAGAACACTCTGTGCTCATGTGGAGCCCAGGAGCCGAAATGTCACCTGCCAGAGCTGTAATCACCACCTGCTCTACATCAGTGACAGCCCGAGTGGTGGCACTGTCCCACCTGCAGCTCAGCGCTTCCCACTCCTGCTCCAGGATGAAACACATCTCCGTGTAATTAGCTGGAGAAAGTGAAGTTCTTTCACTGCACGGCTGAGACACAGGAATAGAATGAGCTGCCCCCGGGGAAACACCAACCAAACACAACTGAAAATGAAGGAGTAGCTCAGCTCCTGTCTTTAGGCACAGCCCTTCTTTGCCCTAAGCCCTGGTCCAAAAAGTCTGAATCCAGGCTGGAGTACACAATGGGGAAAATCCCAGACTGGATCTGGGCTAGGATCCAGAACGGAGGAAAACCTAGACTGGCTCAAAGCCTGGGATCTGGAATGGAGGGGGGGTGTGGGGATGAAACCCAGAGTGGGTTGACCAAGATCTTCAAGGGGCAAACTCCAAATTAGATCAGCCTTGGGATCCAGAATGGAGGCAAACCCTGACTGGATTTGTGCCAGAATCAGGAATGGTGGCGGGGCGGGGGGTGGGGGGGACGACGACCAGACTAGATTAGGGCTGGCATCTGGAATGGGGGAAAACCCAGACTGGAATGTGGCCACATTTGGGAATGAGCTTGGTTTTCCCATCTTTAGGCATAGTCGTTATTTGCTTAGGTCCAAAAGATCCGGGGGAAGAAAGCTGAACAGTGAAAATTATCATTGTAATATTTCAAAGACATTCAGCCACTGAACCAGCCCCAACTGATTATGCAGCAGAACTTAAAGCTCCCCAATACCCTAAATCCTTGTAATAGAATCCACAGAGCTACTTAGTGGAAGAGAATAATGCCTTGTGCCCCTTTTTCTCTCCTTCCTGTTGCAGCTCTAACCTCCGCCCTGTGTCATTACTTTTACTGGTAAATGATGAAAGAAGGCACCGTGCAGTTCATAAATTGGATTGGGTTGGGAGGACTAAATACCTAAATATGTCTGAGCACTCAGCAAAAAGATTTGAGGTGGAAGAAGGAAATTTCCTTCTAGAACCCCTAGAAAGCCAAGAAAATGTAGAAACACAGCTGAAGTGCTTTTGGGGAATGCAAATTGTCAACATAATTTTCAAATTCTTTTCAAATTCAAATTGCAGCTTCTGTGGAGAGCTGCTGTACAGTACATAAGGTACACTTTGGGCAGCGTCACTGGGAACATTTATAGAAACTTCCCTTTTTTCCGGCCATTGAAAAAGTAAAGCATAAGTAGGATACATTCAAAGATGATTTGCAAAATTTTGGCTTTTGCTTATGTAAGCAGACTGTCAGCTGAAACTCCCCCCAAAGATGCTCGTAAGACTTTACACTTGGAAATTTGCTTGAAGAGCCTGACCAGAAGAGAACATTTGGAAAAGATCCATGCTAGGAGAACAACGGGAATTTGGTTAAAGCTGAATCAACACGAATATTTCATTTGTGTTTGATACCTCCCAGTTTATATTAGTAATGGAAACCAGCTGTCTAAATGCTGAGAATCAAATGGAGATATGATCAAATGGGGAATAAAAGGTGGGGTTTGATGCAGGATTAATCCAAGAGCAGGGAAGCACCCAACACCTCTGAAATAACCAGTTATTGTGGAAAATTTTAACCAAAAAATTTGAGAACGGCATCCAAATCCTAATTTTCAGAAACACTTAAAACTCCTTGAGGGTTCACGAAGAGATAGGAGTGTACAGACGAATTGGCCACAGAATTTGAGCAGTTTTACACTACACCTTTGCATTTTATACCTTCAAAACCTGATTATAACAGAGTTTAGGTCTTCCCTAAAAATTGTAGTACTGCTAATTGTCCCATGAACAAGCAGTGATGTTACATTTTCAGAACCCCGCACAGACATTGCCTTCCTCAGTGTTATTTACATCTCATTGTGGTGCTCGTAGCTGTGCTTTACTTTTCCGAGGGATGTACCACGGCACTGTGGAGTCAAGTACACTTGTCTCATTCCTCTGCCTTCTGAGGCATGATTTCTGTGCAGCAAGGGATGTATTTATCCCACTGCCTGCTGCCCACTGTATTTACCTGCTAAGTGTCCCTAGTACGAGGTGATTGTATCTGTAGCGCGAGGTGATAATGCGCTATTGTGTTTTCAACAATCCAGAGTGCAATGGAATACACCATTAATTCTGATAGGTCTGTGAGGACACCTTTGAAAATGTTTTAAAAGACAGATTAGTGTCTCATCAAGGCAGAGATTAAGTGAAAATACTTTCAAATTTGTCATGCAGCGTGGTATCTGTTGGGTTATTTATTATTTCATAGAGCATGCAAAGTAATAGATCAAATACACCTTAGAGACTCCTCGGAGATATCAATGCCTTTCAGTGTATTTAAATACACTGGCCAGAACTACTGCAGCTGGGCATTTTTACTTTCTTCTTGAGACAACAAAGAGATTTTCAGTGCCTACGGAGACACTGCAGTTCCCTGCATCCCTTGGTTAGGAAATGTAAATTCCCCCTAGACTTGTTCTTACTGGGCTGAATCTCTGTCCTATGGACTGTGTTGCATGTCTCCCACCTCCTCTGGAGTTGAAATGTTAGACCTGGCTTGGAAAGGCTGTTTTCCCACTGATTTCCCTTTTCCTCTCATTGCTAGGTTCAGATGGAATGCTGGGATGGAGCTGCCACCAGCCCTGGCCTGGACACACCACAGCTTCTCCCTCCCACGGGTGAGTGGGGCAGTGGGGACAAAGTCGACAACAAGGCAACAGCAAAAAACTTCCTTCTCTTCCCTTCTCCCTTCTCCCTTCTCCCTCCTTCATGTGATTTCACATAAGCAAAGATGGGAAGTAATACCACAGCATATTGTTTGCAATATGCTCTCTTGGCCACAGGGAAGGGAAACAGTTCGGGGATTCTTTTAAAAGCACTTAGCATGACATACAGTCTTTATATTTTGCTTGGATGATGCCTGCCTTCTGCTTGTCTTACTTATTTAGGTTTCAAGTCCTCTTAGCAAGAGTGTTCCTCTCAAATACATTTTGCAAATCCAGTGAATAGTTTTATTATAAAATAATAAGACATTATTAACATCCGTCCTTACAGCTTCCCACTCTCCTAACTTTCTCACCATAATGTTCTGCTGAAAACACTAAGTTCCCTACCACAACACTTGCCTTTCTCCAGATACTTTGTCTGGAGACAATTAAAGAAAATCAGAATGACAATGATTATCAAAGGCAAAAGATAATATCATATTCAAAGAACAAAAATAGGATATGAGACCTCAAAATATCTTTACACAAATATCAAAGTTAAAAAGAAGGAAAGAGACTTAAAAAGAAATTATTAAGTAACAAAAGGCTCTTTTTTTCCTGTGCCCTTCAGATCATTCATGGCATTCTCATTTGAAAGGAGGATGACAGAAAGAGTGGGAGGTTGTCTGAAATTTTTACACTGGAAACAAACAGGTGCAGACAATGACAGAATAAGTGTGCTGAAAGCTGCAGTTCTCTACTAAGAAATGTTAATGCACAAGTCAAACCTATCGAAGGGGAAATCGCCTCCCACAACAAAGGGAAAATGTAGATGTGACAGACAGAGAGATGCCAGGCAACAATCAAAGAAAACAGATATCTAACCTAGTTATTCAGACATGCAGTATAACTCCTATTATCCTCCCATTATTATGAGGATAGTGGCATGTGCTGGAAAGTCATACACAGTGTCCCAGGACACACTTGAAACACAGCAGAGAAGCTCTTGACTTCAAGGATCCTGTATTCAGTCTCCAGTGAAGACACAGGGTGAGATATTGCAGATCTAAAGAATATCATATAGTTAAAAGCTGTCAGAGGAGAAAAGGGGAGATCAGCTGTCTTGAGAGATAAGCCACAACACAGGCTCACCACAGAAATATACAGAAATTAGGGCTTAACAAGGTTCCCACACTGAACACAGGTACAGATCTGGCACACAAAATTTGTTTTCCCTATATTTACTTCTTAGTCATTTGTATTTTCTCCCAAATGCTTTTATCCTAGTCAAATGAGCTTTAATTTTGGAAGAAGGACATCTAGCCCCTTTGTGATTACCTCTAATAATGTGAATGGGGAACAGAATTTCAGCTGTTGTGAAACCCTCCAGGTTCTCTTTGTCCAGCTTGGCAACTGCAAGCACAGTCCCATTGTGCTGTTACAGTCAGTCTCCTTAAGAATGGACACACTTTTCCAGAAAGAAGGAAAGACAGAGCAGTGCCATTTGTAGGGTAAGAGAGAGCAGGTTTCTCCTCCAGCAAGGGTGAGGAAGATTGTAAGGAAGAGAGTGTCCAGCATTAGCTGCTTCTCTTCTGCTTTTTGCTTTTGTTACTCCTTTGTGCTTTTATTAATCTCTTACAATTTGGATTTCAATGAAACCTTCTGTTTTATTCTCCAATTTAGCTCTGACCACACCTTGCCACTCTGGGATGAATCCTACCCACCAAGCTGCACCTGATCAGCTGCACACAATGACAGATGCACCCCCTGAATGAAGTGCCAGCTTTCCCAGAGTCCCTTTTGGCCTTGTTGGGAGATATTCATGGGATGAGCCCTTCAAAGCACTATCAAGGGAATAGAAAAAGTTTAAATTTTAATAGCCCATTCACAGTACCCATTCTTACAAACATCTTGTCCAAAAATGAATCTGAAAAGGAGTGAACAAAAGAATTTTTCACTTCCCCAGCATCCATTCCCCCATGAAGATGGAGGGAAGAGGACACACAGTTCAGCCTCCTACCTCCACAGCACTTTACAAAACAAACTGGTTTTTCTGGGAGGGTTGTTACTCTCAGAAGCTTTTCCCCAATCTTTCCTTTATTCCAGAGCCATTCCAGGTGCTGCACTTTGCACCTCTATGCAGGTTAAAATATTGTACAACAGCTTACGTTTCAACAGAAGCACACAGTCACTCAGTAGACAAAGATGTGCTCAGGGCTTCATGAATACATTCAGCAGTTAGGAATTGGGGAGAGAGGAGCACAGGGACATGGATTTACTGTTTGCATTCATTTCTGGGCATGAAACATTTTTCTCTCATTTAAAGAACTGTATTTGACTAGTTTGACATGTTGAAGATGCAGCTGGAGAGCAGCACCAGATGAGACCACGCTCACCAGCAATGAGGAAATGTCTCCAGTGCATGTTTCCTTGCCAGTGGTTTCTAGGAAGTGACAGGCAGTGTGGGATCTGTGGATCAGCTGCTTCACTATGCTCATTCCACATCCCAGGGCTGGAGAAGGCACGTGCTGGGAGCTCACCCCACTGCTGAGGAGATCAGCAGTGTGCTAGCAGACAGAGGGAAAATGGTCCCAGGAGGATTGGAAAGGTGGGAGCAGAGCCCTCCCAGCGCCTCACACAGTGCCTGTGCTCAGGCTGTGCTGCTGAGAGCAATGCTGACTGCTCTGCTGTGGAGCCAGGAGTGCTCCTGCTGTGGCTCCAGCTCTGCTGGTAAACTCAGTAGTGCCAGGGGTGCTCCTGGGCACTGACACAATTCTGCTGGCACTTAACTCACCAGCAGCTCTCCCAGCAATTACTGGGTCAGGTTAGGACTTACTGTATGGAAGGGCAGGTGCCATTCCCAAATGGTAATTTACAATAGGACACAGGTGGCCAAATGTCTAAATCTTCCAGAAGCCAAGGTTCCTGTAAATGAAAGGACTGAATACAGGGATGTGGAAATCAATATGGTGTTTCCCTGTACCTCAGATCTGTTCCCTTCAGTTAAATAAGTAGCTTAAAAATTAAGATTCATATTCAAGGTTAAAAGCACCCTTTGGATTTTCCCTTTCCATTTGCCTGTCCACTCCATTATACAGTTTTAAGTCTTGTCCATGACTGGGACAGTGATTTCCAAATACAGACATCTGACTTCCCCTTGGCAATTCTGAGTGTTTAATGTTTAATGTAGGTAAATCTGAACTGTCCTCTGGAGGAACCTCCCTCTCTGTCCACTGAATATTTACTAATGAGGGGGCCTATATTACTAATTTAGGTATCTGAACTTGATACTTAAATTAAGCAGACTCAACTTTCACTAGAGTCCTCTTTGAGTCCCCACACTGCTGGTGGCATTCTACAAAGACAAAGCTCATTGATCTTTCTTCTGTTAAGTAATCTTGATTGATGAGCAACAAAAAATGTTCTTCCTCTTATCTGTGCCTTGTTCTACAGGATGAAAAAAGAGCTGTAAGAAGCCTCTGCCACTCCTGATTCAGTTCCCTTCTTGGGACACACCAGGACTGGCCCTGGCCTGCACCTGAGTCTGCCCATGATGAGGTCCATCAGGAACTTCAGCACTGGTGTTCCTGCAGGAGGCAGCTGCTGGGAAGCCAGAGGCCAGAGGCCAACGGGAAAGGAAAGATGCTCATCAGCCTTGCAGCCTAGTCCTGCCTTTTCACCTCTGATTAATCAGCTCTTAAACATCTCAGCTGGAGGATGCCACTGGCCCCCAGTTTGATTGAGAAGGTGGGTAAAGCTGCAGGTGTCAGGGGACAAGGGATGCTACTGTTTGACTTCTCTTGGTAATCCTGACTGCCACTGATACAGTCACTGCTGGTGTCTCTGCCCAGCTGCCTTAAGCTGCCAACCAGTTTGATAAGAAGGGAACTCGGATATGCCTTTAAATCACCAGGAAAAGCAAGGCCACAGTTCTGCCCTGCCAAAGCTGGGAGATCAGTATCAGCTCCTTTAGTTAAAATCCTTCGTATAATGCACAAAAATACACAACTGTTGGGTTAAATAGGAAATTGCCCTCTCCCTATGGAAGCTAAGATTTCCAAAGAACAAATTGCTCAGGACAGAGCAATGGAAAACTCACCATGCACCAGCCTGAGACTACCTCACTAGTACAGAAGAACTACCTTCTAGATTATTCAGTGCTACATTTACCAAATCTCAAATTGGAAAAGTGACCTCAAATTTCCCTGCTGTGGTAGATCAGCTTTAGAGCACAGCATTGGCGAAGTGGCTGCAAATGCCCATAAATAAATAAAAAAATAAAGAAACAAATAAATGATAACTAACTGTGGACAAGCATCAGGATGTCTGTCAGGGATGTGCAGTGCCTTGGGTATAAATCAGTGTAGCTCCACTGACTGTGATGACACCGGGGCAGTTTGAGGAGTCTGACACCAAACTGCATTTGGGCTGTTTGTACCATCACAGCATCATCAGCTGCTTCCCAGCGTTTGCCTCACTCCTGGGGCCAAACACATTCACCACCTGCACCTGAGAATTATCACCCAAAAGGAAAGGTAATCTAATAAAGATAATACTAAGAAGTATTCATCTTTTTGTTTGAAATAAGGTAAATTAATCCAGATTGTTATGGTTTGTTTTGTTGTTTTGTTTTGTTTTGTTTTGTTTTTTCCCAAAAGCAAATGCAGGGAGTGATTGAAATTATTTTTCTATAAAAAGAGAAAAGGCTTAAAATTTAAAACTTCTCATTATTATTTTTTAAACATCAGAATTCTTCACTACCAGTCCAGCTGGATAATGCTTCTGAGATGATCCCAGTAGCTATTTCTCCCTGCAAATCAGGGGACATGATTAGATCCTAAGTGGCTTAAGACCTGGCTGCTTCAGAAATCTCCTCTCTTCTTATTGTCACAACAACAAAGATCAGCAAAACTGCTACACTTGGAATCCCTTTCATATAAACAACAGGAATTGGTTTAGCTTTGTATTCCACACAGACAATCCTCAATTTTGGAATTTTATCCTTTCTGATTCAAAGACCCACTTTATTAACCTCCAGAGGGTCTGCCCAGGACTATCTATTTTAATTGAGGAATTCAGGAAGTGGGCAGCTGAAGGCCAAGGAGCCTGGTTTATTATTGCTATGATTACTTTGAAAGAGTATTATTCATTTGCTGGTACTTGCTTGTTTCATATTGTTTCTTTTATTGTTATACAAAGATGTTCAGAAAATGTGAGCCTGCTTTTAAATGTTGAATAAATCGGAATAAACAGCAGTGTGTTACAGAGGGCAAAGGCAGGGATGGGCACCACAAACCCTCTTGAAGTCTGGGCACCATCCTGAAATTTTTCTAGTATTATAGGAACAAATGAATAAAGCAAATTGCACGGGGGCCCATAAAATTTTCCTCTTATTAGGATACACTCCTGGTGGTCTTGTCTCTGATCATATATAAAAACAGCTCAGATTTTTTTTACCAACAGGGTTGCCAAACTTTAAGACCAATCATTCACTTCATAAAATATAGAGAGAAGAGAATACAAAATTACTGGGGCCAGAGCCTCTTGGGCCTTCCAGAGCCATGGGCTGAATTCATCTTTGCTGAAGTGACCTAACCTTTGAAAGTCCCATGGAGGGATTGTTTGTTGAATTACAGACTGTAGTGTTCCCCCCTAATGCTGTTTTTTCTTAAAGGTGACATTCTTCCTTTCTCCCTCATTCACAGCCATGTTCTCTGACAATTCCTTCCCACAGGGAACACAAGTTGTGTCCCATATTCTCTTTGGCACATGAAGAATTCACCACTTCACCTTAAAAAAAAATTTTGCCCTGATTTCCCATTTTTCTTGTGTTCAGAAATGGCACCTGTGTTTGGAAGCACATTCTGTATCTAACTTTCAGTGAGTTACAAGCATACAGCATTCCACCTGTAATTCCTTCAGACTGTAGCACCCTGGCTGGATCAGATGAGGCAGACAGGCCATTTGACACAACCATCCCATGCCCACGTTAACACATCCTTTTTCTGAGATGTCCTTTGACAAAAACACCAAGGCAAATGGTGGGCAAACTATGCAGGTTAGGAAATACCCATTTTGTACATTTGTTAGGGGCCTTTTAAAAGAGAATGTGCCATTATGAGATAATAGCTGCGTCTAAGGTTCATAAAGGAGCATAAAGAAGTGAGGTGTTCAAATTCCATCCCTCACTTGCAGTGTTTCTGCTTAACTGGTCATCTATCCAAGACTCCCAAATATTGTAAAGTAGATTTTAGCACTGCAGAAATGACTGCTGATGACAGCAATGACAGACTGTCCCCAATGAATATTGCCCCTAATAAAACCACACTTACAATCTGCGCTCCTCCCATGTTTTCTCAAGGCAGCATGAATCCAATCCTCGACCACTGTAAATCACTGCAGCTCCCAATTTGAAATGGGTGAGGATCAATGGGTCCTTAATGAGAGCTGGGTTGTTTTCCTGTAACTGTTACACAGAGATGCCACAGCAAGGAAATATTTTAAAGGCCAACTGAAGTAGGAAAAACCCCATAAATAATATCCAATAAAACTCCAGAAAAAGCTCCAGAACCTAATCTAGTGCTCATGGATTCTATACATGGGCACTGGATAGCTAGCTGGGAATACAGGGGCTGTTACTGTCACTGCATTTCAAACTCTGCTGGAGAACCAGGACCATGATCTAAACAAATCAGGTCTGCAAACACCACACACAGACCTGGGGAAATCTCTTTTACAACCTGTCCCTCAGCCAGGGAAGATCCCACACACAACACAGCCCATACAGATCCCACAGTAATGCTGGGAAGCAGGATTTCAGGAATGTGCACAGCCCTGTGATGCAAACTTAGAATAACAAAGACATCTAACAGTTCCATACAGCAGCTAAGGGTATTTTTCTCTCCTGCCTCTCCCACTTTCCCCTTTCCAAGCTGGATCTGGTCCCTCGTTAGGCATTGCTGACTTCTCTCAGGACTGAAAATCTTTGAAAAGACACTTTTTTCCCCCAAAAAACCCCTTCCAACTGCTTTGCTCTCTATTTAAATAAGAAATACAAATATGATAATATAACTGCAGACTAGGAATTTAGTCTTACTCTGGTAATTGTGTTCCTTATGTTTCAAAAAAATGGGTAGGGCTCAAAGACAAGTCTTTGGAAAAAGCATTACAATCCTACAGGGACTTGTAGATAAAATCACATGTACAATTTCATGTTAAGTAATAAAGAGTTAATGGTAATTAAAAAAAACACATGACTTCAGTAATCGCTGAATCATTTTTTAAATTCAGCACTTACATTTAGAGGGGTAGATTTTTTAATTTCACAGAAGCTTTGCTTATTATTAAACATTTCCGAGAAGATTTACAGCCATAAATTGTGGATTTTTCTGTATACAGCAATTCTATTGTTATGACTTAACCTAAAGAATACTAAATTAAAATTGATTTACTAAATAGGTTAAGGATAGCATACTTATTCAAGATTTCAACCCTATTTCATGCTTAGACAGGCAGATCTTAATTATACACAAAAGAATACAAATGTTATTAGCATGATAATAATTATTTAGAAGTCGTCCTCTTTAAAAAAAAAAAATTAAAGCAGTATTGTCATTCGTGCAGGCACATTTTTCAGTGGAGTGACAGCTCTGCTAGTCCTAGATATGTTCAAAGAACATATACAATATTCAAAGCTGTGCAGCCGACATGTTATCAGGATAAGCTGGAGTAGGTACTGCCAGCACGGCACTACACACTAATCATTATGTCCTACCCATGCTACTACATGCAAATACAATCCTTTGTGACATTTTGTCAAATATTTGGAGCTTTCTGCACTTAGCGTGCCTCCCTTTGCACTCATTAACACGCAGCCGCCCCGAACACGGCTTGTTTGTACTCGGGTGCTTCACCAGGATAACGCCATGACAAATTAATGAAAGGCAAATTAAAGATTTAAGTATTTCCAAGTCTGACGGAGCAGGCGAAGGGCAGCAGAATTTGAGTTTGCCTTTGCAGAGGGGTTTCCTTCTGCCTGCTGCATCTGTGCTGTGCAGGATGTAAACACTGCATGCAGCACCCAGCACAGGACACCCTGGATAAATCAATTTATAGGTGCTGGGTTTGCCCAGCCCACGCTGCAGGTCAATACTGGCTGTCAATGAGCCCACGTCCTATCAGGCTGAGAAAATGTAAAAATGGCTCAGGACTAAACACTTGGCTCCCGTACAAACGATGCATTTCTCAGCATTGATTTGCCAGAAGTGTTTCTGTTGTCTTGTTGCTCTAGGCTGGCATTTTTAATTATTTCTGAGACAAATGGAACATTCATACACAGAAAATCTGTAGGGCTTCTTGTCAAATTAATAAAATAATAATGAAAGTAGTCATTTTGGACTGCAAACTGTCAAAATACCTGAAAAGCTCTACAGTAATCTACATGCTTAAGCAAACTGGAATGCTTCCCTATGTTATTTTAAATCCTAAGTACTACAACATAAAATAGATTGTATAGTGTCCATTGTATACAATGACACCTACTGTGACAAAACCAACTATGTTTAATGACCTTTTTAAATCTTATACCTAGAGTCCATAAAAGCATTGTAATTCAGTTGTAAAACACACTTTAATAATCAAAATGCAGCTGTTAAAATAGCATTGCTCATAATTCTAACTTCAGGCAATTTTTTTGTTTTTAATGCAGAAGAGCAGACCACAGTTTAAAATTCCTATGAGGTCACTATTGGCCATTACAGTGTTTTTTTGCAACTTAATAATAGATGTTTTAAAGTTTAAGTGCAGCCTCAGGCACTCATAAGCATTTATTACAAATCGCTGGTTGCCTCCCTTATGCAGAGAGGAATAACATTTACATACAGTAGCACAGATTAATAAGATAAAAAATTTGAAAAAGCCGTCAGTCAGGGAGTGAAACTGGCGCTAATAAAGCCCACTATATTCTTCGGAAATATCAAGCCGTCTGTTCCAATATTTTGCCATTCCCCATGAGGTATACAAATCCAAATCAGATAAGACTCCAGCAATGCCAAAGACATGCTGCTCTGCTCTCCAGTGGCATCCAGCTGAATCTTTTATTTATCTTCAGAGCAATTGTACATTCTCGGGTACTAAAGACTGAAATAAACCCAACATCCCTCATCTGAAAGTTTCATAAAACGGGGCCCCGCTCCTTCCCTGGTTGCTAACCCTGATTAGTGGCTACAACCTGGAGTAAAGGGTGTGGAACAGCAGGAGAGGTAAGAGCCCCACGTCCTGCTCTGCGTTAGCACGATGCTCACACGGAGCACAACGAGGAGGAAACCAAATTGCTTAAGCAAAGGAAATCCAAGTAGCCTCACACTTCCCTGCTTTCTATTAGGCAGAAAACTCGGGAGCTGGGCTGCCAAAGGCATTAGGAACAGCGCAGGTCTTGGAAAACAGCACACACAATGTGGCAGTATGATTAAACGGCAAAGGTACTTGTTAGAACAAATCACTTTGTAAATCATATAAACTGCAGCATAAAAAAAGAGTGTAAAATCATTTCTGCACCCTTGTAATGCCAATAATTTTAAAAGTATGGCATTAAGGACAGGAAGTCGGGAGGAGACCAATCAGGAATTTTTAGTAAGATTTCTCCCAAAGATAAACCACGTTTATTTACACAAGTATTTGTGCGGCTCTCCTCCTCTCTCTATTTGAGCAGGGCTGTGAATTGAAGACAAAACAGAGATACAATTTCCTTCTCATTTTTCTTCAAGAACACTGTCATAATAACATTGAATAATTACTAAAAATTCTAATACACTGGTGTAATATTACTTTTTGCCAAATTGCATTAATCAAAAAGTGAGCCCACTGCAATCAAGTAATTAAGTGTAAAAAAATTCGGCAGATTTGCATAGCCTCCGTGCCCAGGATTGTTTGCTGTGCTGCCACGGCTCGAATTCCTGGGATTTTTTGTTTTGGTTCAGCATCAGAGATGCCAAGGTGAGGAAATGGGAGTAAAGCAGTGGATGTGGAGCAGGGAAAAAGTGCCCAAGCCAGGCTGAGGAATGACAGGCACCTTGCCTGCTCCAAGTGTGTACACAATAAAATAAATCCTGCTTGACCTCCTCAGGAAAGCAGACTATTGTTCACCAGGAGAAGTAGTAAACACGGCTGTTTAATTACACACAAGCAAGCACTCGGGTCCATTGGGCTCATGAGACAAAATAAGGAGTTTCTTGTTCTGCTGGGTTTTTTTTTTTGCCAGGAGAAAAAAAAAATATTGTATACATAGTAAAGATCATTTCAGGTATATATTAAACTGGGTAAAGTCAGAAAGAGCTCCTTTGTATAATGTCACAAAGCAACCTTCAATGCTAACAGAACAACTGCACACACAATTATTTTTATAGCCTTTTGTCTCCCAAGTTTATTTGAGAGGGGAGCAAAGGTTTCTGTTCCATCTCAGCACCTGAACTCGCAGAAGCGCCGTGCCCCAAAAATTCTGCGCTGGGGAGAGGAGTTTAGTGAGAAGCAGGGGATTTTTGCGGCTGTTTTTATTGTGTGAGGAGCAGTGTCTGTGCAGTGTGGTGGCTCCCACCAGCCTCTCCCGGGCTAGCTGTGAATAGTGCCCATTTTGAGATTAGGAGATTAGGTTATTCATCACTTGAGATGCTCCCTGCTGTGCTGCTACTATCAGAGCGCAGCCAAATCAAAACATCTCTGGAAGGCATTTCAGAATAATTGAATGCATCATAATTTCCCTATTAATACATATCTCATATTACAGATTATGCATGAAATGTTCACATTATCTGTTACTTTTTGTTAACGTCTTGCTCCTTGCCAGTAAATTTAATACACAGAGTGAATCAGCATGCCATGATGAAGGGATAGGTTACTGATAGCCATTTTTTCAGGATTCAGTAGAAAATTAAAGTAAATCGATCATTTTATAGCCCCACTGGAATGTCTACAAGGGCATGTTGCTAAGCAAATGGTAATTTAAATGTACTGTGTAATTTTTCTAAGCAATTTACTGAAAGCAGATTTTATTTCTCACTTACTTAATCTCAGATGCTCTTTATCTGTTAGTGCATGATGTATCAGTTATAGAAAAATTATTAATCTATGGTTTAATCAAATGGTAAATATACAGTGATTTGACAGCCAGTATACATATTAGGATGTCTTAATTCATGTGAATTACAGTAAAATCACTTGCTATTATCTTAAAAGACACAAGATGATTAAATTACATACATAAAAAACACAGTAAGTTCCAGGTAACTCAGCATAAATCCTAAAGAAACAGTAATCCAGCTGTCTATTAAATTTCACAAAACCCAGCAATACTTGTCATTTACACTTTATTTTATTTTTTTGCATAAATAGGTCTAGTCTTTCAAAAGTTATCCAGCAACGGGGAATACAGCGCCCATTATGGCACCCACAGAATCTACCCGGCTTAAAAATGAAATTGTGGAAATGAAAATTGGGATGGCATTGAAAAAAATGCCATGAAT
This sequence comes from Oenanthe melanoleuca, assembly GCF_029582105.1. Taxonomy (NCBI): domain Eukaryota; kingdom Metazoa; phylum Chordata; class Aves; order Passeriformes; family Muscicapidae; genus Oenanthe; species Oenanthe melanoleuca. The sequence goes on along the minus strand of NC_079336.1, from coordinate 99,871,276 downwards.
GTTTCAAGGCAATTCATTACCAGCTGGGTGGGAGCTGTGCCCAGTTTATACATTCAGTGCACATATAGTGCTTTTAACAAAGAATATTTAATATATACCCAGGTAACTCCTCGCCCTTGTTTAGGCAAAATGCCAGGTGGCTTTCAGTGCAAATTCTGCCTCAAAGGCAGGAGGATCAGGTTCATCAGAGTATTTTAACTTTAAGAATGCTTCCAAGTATGAGAATAGTTTAAAAAACAAATAAGGCCATAGAAAATAATCCCTCTCTGCCCTCCCCAGCCTCTAAAATGGGCTTGATGACAGCCTTCATTTTTATGAAATACAAAGAAGTCTCCATTTATCCTTCAGGTTCCTTAGAATGAATGTAGGGTCCTCCTACTGCTGATGCACAAAATGTATTATTGTCATTAATGAAAAAGTTAATGGGCCATTTTCTTATATATCAATTTACATTTTACAATTTGAGTATACAAATGATATGTACAGCAGAGAGCTGATTATTTTTGCTCAAGGAAATAGTTTTAATGTGTTTTATGGACATCAAATGTTGTGAATAATGATGCATCCACAGAATGCAAATAGGATGACAGTTCTTGTGCTGTGATCAACAGTCCTTGGATAAAAGGTCTGCAGCGACAATAATATTCTATGGAGGGTCTGAACAGTAAAAAATGGGAAACAAGAGGATGCCATGATGTTCAAAATGTACACCAGGAGAAAGATTTGAAATTGTCACTAACAGCATTATTCCACAAGTACAGGGGAATGGCAATTTCCAAGTGAAATCCCCCCCCAGTTTGGAGGCTTTCCCAGCAAATAGGTCATCTGGCCTTTTTAAATAGCTTTTTTTCTCAAGTCAAAACTTGTGTTTTTAACCAAATATGTTTATCTGGTGCACGCCCTGTGTTACACGAGGCCGGCAAAAATTTACTAGCAGCATCTCCCAGATGTATGAGGCTGTAAATCTCCCACAGCCTGGGCAGTGGGAGTGACCACACTCCATCATGGCACTGGGAGCAGGGTACCATTCCTCAAAACATCCAGGGGCTCCCCAGGACCGTCTCCATAAAAGGTGCTTTTCCTAGAGCAAGAATTTCACTCATTCCCCACAGGAGGTTCCAAAGGGGACTGCTTGTATCCATAAGATTGAAGTCATCACTACTTTTGGGACCTAAAATCACACTGAGCCAAATGCAGAGGAAGGATTTAGAGCATCTCCTTTGCACCCCACAATTCCCTGCCGCGCTCATGAGGAAAATTTCCTACAATATATTTGGATCCTATTTGAAAAATAAAGGACAGGGTGCATGATCAGGCAGAATTAAAATATTCAAGTGTTTCCTTCCACAGCACTGGACTAATTTTCACCACGATATGTTTGTGGATTGTTACCAGACCTGCAAACTGTTTTCTAGAGTTTCTCACTATGGCTATAAAAGGAGGTGAAATTATTTTTAAAATAAGTTTTAAAATTGTTTTTGATCCAGAAATCCACATTAAAATGCAACACAGGATTTTGATTTCTCTTTTCCCCCAAATCCAGCACAGATAAACAAACTCTGCTGTGCCAGCACTCCTTGGGTAGTCTCAGATTTCAAGATAGACTTCAGTTACAGTGGCCTGTGTAAATCAATCTTAACCCAGGGTATTAGAAACAGAGTTACCCAGAAGATATTCAGTTCATAAAGTGGAGGGGGGGAAAGTAAGACCAGATGTTGTGGTGGGGTTCACCTTTGCTCCATGTGCTGTGTGCAGTGCCCCGTAACCACTGGCTCTGTCAGCAGCGAGGGAGGGAGGCTCAGGCTCACTGGGGTTTTTTAAAGGCATTTTGAATAAAATAGAAAGCATGACTGGTCTACTGCTCCTCTAAAGGCTCAGATGTTGCCAAAAGACAACTGTGTGCCCCATTCCAAAACCTACACAATATTCTGTGTAAAAGCCCTGCCAAAGTACTTTCCTTGGTCTCCCTGAACTCCTGGGTGTTGCACCTGAGCACAGTTACAAGGGAAGAAAATACAGAGTTATGTCAGTTCATTGCTGTATGCCCTAATTAAAATCAAGGTGATAACTACAGCTGTACGTGAGCTGAAATATTGTGCATGGATTCAAATACAGGAATTGGGGTTGGGAAACCTCCAGAAAAGTGCAGTGGGCAACTTCAAACACATCTTCTCCTACTTTCCAAAATCCGGCTGATGACAGAGCTCTGCCTAGAAATTGCAATCGTGAACAAATTGGAGCTGAGGCCATTCAGCAGATGAAAACTGGCAGAGGGAGGGCCTTGCTCTCTAGTTACACCTGAGGTTTCTTCTCATGAAGGAAATGGAACTGAATTCCCTTCAGGCACAGCCCCTTATGCTGGAGCACACATTTGGAGTTCGCTGGTGGCACTTTCTGTTTGATTCATGGAGCAGGAGGACAGCAAAGCTCTTGGCCACCTTTGGGTGCTCTCTTGGCAACCAGAGCTTGGGAAGTGCACATCTGTCATTCCTGATCCGTGTTTTCAGAAGCTGATTACCCCACACTGGCAACACTGGGATTGGGATGAAGATCTGGTCACATCAACAACAACAAAACATTTTTCAGGCTGGTGCTAGGAAATCTAATTAAGCATGAAGCAAACCATCAGCATTTTGGGTGCTGTGGAATCTCTTCACCATTATGCTAAATCTCAGTAGTTTTTTAACAGCTTTCCACACAAAACACCACCCTGGAAGCATTTTAACCATACGTTGAGCTGATCATCTGTACAAAGCCAATGTTACATGAAGTGACAATTCAGTGCCATCACCCCGTTCCTTTAATTAGCATTTCTAATTTTTTCCAAATCCTTCCAACAAAACAAAGCCTCTGATCAGAGGGCAGAGCTCATCTGTGCGGCACTACCTCACCCCAGAGCGACTGCCACGAAACAGAGGAGAGCACTGGTCTGCTCTGAGCTCCAGGTGTTTGCTGTGACACATCCATGCTCATCCCACCTCCCAAGGAAAGGGAGACAGTCAGAGCTGGAGCCTCTCCCGTGCACAGAACAGCAGGATTTCACCTGCTCACAGAGCTCTCCCCAGGGCTGCACTGTGGGCAGCACAATACAACCCCTGTGCCCTCTGCCAGGGCACAGACAGCAAAACGTGGATTTTAGAGTTGGGAGAATACAGAGAAGAAAAGAAACATTCCCTCAAGGTAAGCCAGGTTAATAAAACAAAAATATAACTCTCCCAAACATGACAGACACAATCTTTATTTTTTTTCCTCTAAGTTAGCAATCCATCCTGAAAAATATAACAAATATCCTGCTGCACATCGATGCATTTTGTAACAATACAAAACTCTCCACTGGCAAAAACACGCAGAATTTGTAATCAGGAGTAAGATTTACTGTACTGCAGGATATGTGCATCAAGATGAACTTCTCTGAATAATACCAATAATTCTCTTTTTTATCATTCTGTATCAAACTGTACCTTAACAGTGTCAAGGAAGCTGGAAGGATAAAAACAAAACAAAACAAAAAAACAAAAAAAAACCCAAAAAACCCAAAAACAAACAAACAAACAAAAAAAAAAAAAAAACCCAGGAAAATATGATCAACAGCTTTTTCAAAATATTGATCTAGTCCAGGTCCTGGTCACCCACACACCTCACTGATATAAAAGGAGGGGTAGGTGGGCACTCTTGTGGGTACATATTTCCTCTGAGGGAATTAGGTACTAGGAGGATGTTTGCCTTTAAGCATATGGTAAAGTGTTTTGATGAACAAGGATAAATACAGGTTTTTCTGTGTGGAAATGAATGTCTAAATGCTTTTTTGGACTGCAGGTCATCTTTATGTTTACAAAAATACAAACAGCATCTATTTATTTTCAGTTTCCTGCTTCTTGTTGTTTGCTATTAACTTGCTAAACAAGATCTCAGAATGATTGGTGATAAGGAAAAAGTACCACAGTAGACTGAAACTAGGAGAGACGGCATCAGCCTCCATACAAGAAAGCATTTTGTTCAGCATTTTTGTGGTACAAAAAAAATATTTTGAGCATAATCTTTCTTGCACTTAACACTCCAAAGATGTTCAGTTGTGAGGTGGAAAAATGGGATTCAAATATATGAAGGTAAATTTGTTATTTTAAAAAGCAGCATAAAAGATCATGCAAATTAGAGGCTTTGATTGGTAACTATTCTAGGAACAGATTACCAAAAGCAAGGCCAGATATTTTACCTAGTAGCCAAAACTCCTGATTTGCTGACAAGCTGAGAACTCAATGACCAAAAGCATCCTGTAATTCCTATGCTGCAATAACCAGGACAAATTTTCTGCCATGTGCCACCAGATCAGTTCTGGATTGATGATGTCCAGCCCAATTCCTAGTTCACTATAACCCCCCTCTCCCTTTCAAGTCATCTAGTTCAGGTGTTGCGAATGGAGGTGACTGAAAATCGTCTCCTTTTCCTGGGAATTCTAAGCAAGCTCCCTGGAGGAGCTGGTTCACCACCACTGCTTCCTAAGAAGCCCTAAGAGATGTTCTTCCCTGGAGCAACACGAGTTTGTGCAGATACTCTGCTTCACCTCCAAGTTGCAGCAGAAGAATAGTAATTTTTGAACAATGTATTTACCTAATTGTGCCAGTGGGTATCATTTGCACATTTTGCTTTCGGTGGAATCGTCTCCTTCATTTTAAAGGTGTAAAAATTGAACCTCGTGAAGGTTAAATGGCTTGTCAAGAATTACTGTAATCCTGATTCTGACACTAACTAGCTGTGCCAATTTGGATTTGTCACTTCATTTCTCCAAGCCGCTCCTTCCCCATTTGTAATGTCACTTCCAAACTTTATTTAGTGGCAAAGTGCTAATGTAAGTGCAAAGTATTACTAATCCTGTGTGCGGCAGACACTGGGATGTAATTCAAGATCTTCTGGCTCCCAGTCCTGTGCTTAACTCCGTAGATCTCGAGATTGCTGAGGACTGTCTTCCCTTTTCCCATCTTTTAACAGACAAAGGGTTTGGGGCTTCTCTTGTGAACCTCATTAGGAAAAATATTTCTGCCAATTTTGAGAGACTTTTACTTCTCACTGAAAAATAGACAACTTTTAAACTAGAGAAATAGAACATAAAATATTTTGGCCAGTCCTGTTCATTACTATTCTGCATAATTGGCAGCAGGAGTACATAAAGGAAGGCAGAAAGACAGAGGAAACCTAAATGGGAATTAAAGGCTGTTGTTTTAATTGGGCTGGGAAGAGAAAAGTGGTAAGATGTGACCTGCAGCTCAGTTGTTTATTAAAGTCATCATCTCTGTGCCTTAGGTGAAAATCATGGTGCAACCTCCTTGCAGATTTTCACATTTCCAGCTGTCTTGCAGGAAACCTGAACAACTCAGGATGCCGAGGTACAGCAAGAACCCTGGGCTCATTTGTTCCACAAAAGTTTATTGCTGCTCTTTGATAAGTTTTAATTGGGTTGTAAAATACTTCTGTCCCATATTTTCCTCCTGACCTCTGAGTAAACAAATTAACACATGGCACACATGTGGGATGTGCTACTCTGTGCAAATCTGGAAAAGAGTTTCTGAGTCTATTTCCCAAATAATCACCTGATTCAGGACTGTGAACTTGCACAAGGAAACACAGATTTTTGATGGGATCCAGCAGGAAAGGTGGTCAAACATTCACATAGGCTGTCAAGGGAAGTGGTGGAGTCACCATTCCTGGAGGGATTTAGAGGATGTGTAGATGTGGCACTTAGGGACATGTGTTAGTGATGGCCTTGGCAGTGCTGGGTTCACACTGGTTCATGATCTTTGTGTTTTCCAGCTGTAGTGATTCTGTGATCCCAAGTGCTGCTAAGCCCCTGTGCCATATCTTCTCCAGAAAGCACCAGCCCACACCTGGCCTGTTGAGGACGTGACCCTCCCCTGCTCTGGGAGCACTGCAAGCATTCCCAGCGTGGCACTGCCAGCCCTGAGCAGAGCTGTGACAACAGCCAGTCTGGGCTCTGCCAGAGCATGCTTGATTACAGGTAATGCTATTTACATGTCAAATGTGTCTGAGGGAAAAAAGCATCTCAGAAGGGCTAATTTCCCACGTTTTCATTATAAATGGCTGCAAGTGGACAATAAACACATGATGCAACTCTTTATTCCCTTTTGGCCTGACTTTTAACAGAAGTTCATTAGATTCTCCTGGCTTGGAGTAGGTGTCCTTTTCCAACATCAGTTTCTTTGTATTTAGTGTGGAAGGCACCTACTCGCTCTGGCACAGGGCCATGAAAAGATGAGCTCCTACAAAGGAGACCAAAAAGTTCTTTATGGCTGACAAGTCTGTCATGTTTTCCTGCCCTTTAGCAGTCGGTTTGACAGAAGGAGAGACAGAACAAAGAAACAACCATCAGTTTGTTATTGGCCATCAGAGCTGCCATTTGTTTCTGTAGTTAAGCAGCAGGTATTGATTTTTAGGTCAAAGTCACGTTGCATAATTCTCCCATTTCCAGGGCACAAACAAGGGTGGCTCTGACCCACCATTTTGTCCTGGAAGAGCCAGGCTGCCGTGCTGCAAATCCGCACGATTTCCCAGAGCCCTGCTCGGGGAGTTCAGCCATGCTGAAGCAATTCAGGGGGTAGATGTGCAGCCTGCTTAAATAGCTCTGCCTCCCAAGGGCTTGGGGAAGCTCTGACCAATTTGCAGAGCGGAGGATGTGGCTCATTGTGTGCAGCAGAGAAGGCTCTGCCCCGGCTCCGTGCAAGGAGCACGGGCAGGATCACCAGAGAGGGCTCAGGAAGGGGCTCTGGGCCTTTGGGGGATGCTGAGGCTCATGCAGGAAAGGTTAGAACTAGCCACTTTCTTGTTTGTTTAACTCCACCAGCTTCCTTCTACGAAATCCTATTTACTCTGCTGCACTTCTGTGGCAAGGAGAGTAAATATTAGCTTAATGTAGAGAATCTAAGTAACACTGAATGGGAAAAAAAAAAAAAAAAGGTAGCAGGAGAGGAGGTAACAAAATGTGCCTTTAACTCAGTCAGTGCTTCAGTTTGGTTGTTGTTATTTTTTGGTCATCAGGCTGCTGCATCTGGAAGTTCCTAGCAGGAATAGTGCTGGTATTGGACACGAAACAACTTCCCTCATGAGAAATGGAGCATGAACCCCTTTGGGGTTTTTTTATCCTTTGGGGGATAAAAGCATTAATATTATGCCATTTTTAACTTCTGCCCCCCAGAAAGCTCTGGAAGAGCTGGAAAGTGACCTCCAACCCCTTTTTCTGGCCACATTCAGCCAGTTCTCCACTGGGAGAGTCACTTATAGTCTATGACTGAAACATGGGGAGAAGAGCAGGGCTGGATATGGGTTGGGTTTTTTTGAGGTGAACTAAACTGCTGAACCTTCGTCTTTTCTGAGTTAACCATTTTTATTTTTCTTCCAGCTGCCACCAAGCTCATTCCAGACTAATAGTTTATGGCAGTGGATTAGAGAGATGAGATTTCTTCAAAATGCAGAACAAAAAAACTAAAACTGAAGCGACAGGTTAATATCTTGCTGGAGAGTGGGTTGGGATAATGAGTTGTGATGTAAGAAGTGATAGGCTAAGCTTGATAGAAAGTAAATAAATATTTGCCTTAATTTTGAGAGTCAGAGGGCCAAGCCCAGCTACTGGATGGGCAAATGAAAGTGTCAGTGACTTCAGTGGATTTGCCTGTGTTTAAATCCCTTCCAGTGATTTGATTTATTCCCAGTTCCTCACAGAAACAGAATTTGGTTCAGCAGCATTCAGAATCAGCATGGCTTTGGCCCATCTTAAACAATAGTGAAAAAAAGCATTTTTTATTCAGAAGAAATGCCAGACTCGCTGTCATTCAAACCTGCATTGGTAAACCACTTTCTAAGGCTTTTCTTCCTTTTTGTTCAGAAACCTGCCGTTTTTATATTTTATCTTCTTCATTCCAGGAATATCTGCCAATCATTTGGATTCTGCCAGCTCTCCTTTATTAATTGATTAACTACTAGAATAACCTAGCAGTATTTAACAGACTTCTATCCCCAAATAATTGCTCTGAAAAAATAAATATATTTAACTGTTTCATCCTCTTTCTGAAACCACATTCCTTCATTTTCCTCAGATTCCCACCAATGGAAGCACACTGTAGTAAAAAAAACCAAACTGATATTTTGGTGTTAAACCTCAAACTAACCAATTTTCCTGGTTTTAAAATAACACTTGAATGCAGAGCTGCATTATTGGTGTGCACATGGCCATGTGAAGTAGGAAGACCTAATGACAGAGGGCAGTCAAAGCTCTGGGAGGTCAGGTGAACAACTATTTGTGACTCTGAAATTGCTATTTATTTTACAGAACATCATTCTAATCCTCAAGGATGTAAAAGCCAGGCTGAAATATTCTAAACCCAATCTGGGAATTTTTTTTTTGTTTTGTTTTAAACTTGATATATTCCAAGTTTCTTACAGCCTTGATGCTTACTTTGTAAGATAAAAGTTTACTTTAGATCCACATAAATCAAAATAACGAAGATCCTCTTAGGAAGAAAAATGTAGAATTTCTTAATACATAGAACAATGTTTAAGCAGCACAGAATAAGCAAATTCTCACGTGGGAACAGCTCAAGTCAAGTCTAAATACATGAGCTTCATTTGAAAATGGCACTTTTAAAGGAGTTCTGGTTTCACTGACTAAAATGGTAGCATGGGGAGTCTAAAGCACTCCAGGGATTTCAGATGGAATCCCACTGTGGTTTATCAAGTGGGAAATCATAGCCTTAAAAGAAGAGAATTTCTAGGCCTTGACTTGCTGAGCAAGGAGGAACTTCTTTGGATGAAGTAGCTCAGGTAGGAACAAAAAAAAATCCACCTAGAGAACTCCAAGTAGAGGTGCAGGATTCCTGCAAAGCCAGGCTAGAGATCCACGCTCCCTCCAGCACCTCAGGGAGAACAGCAGAGCATCCCAAAGCCAGGAGAAGTGAAAACTCCTTTATTGCTCAAAGAACCCTGACCAGTACTGGAATAGTCCCCAGAGTGGTTGGAAAGAACATTTTTGGAAACACAGACTGCAGAAGTTCCACTTCATGCTGAAGCAAAACATATTTAGCCCTTGAGCAGTAATTGGGTGTTTTGGTACTTTGCTCTTGGAATGTAGATTCTCATCTTACTCCACCTCTGCTGCCATTTTGCTGGAATATATTTAGAAGTGCTGCTCTACAAATAAAATCATTGCAGAACTCTGGTGGCAAACCTGCACAGATTCCAGCCCTTTATTCTTTATGATCAACTCTGATCACAGCCTAACCAGCACTTTGTGTTACACACAAAAAAATCTGGTTTATTCATGCCTCTCTACAGCTTAATGTAACCAATGTGACTTATAGGGAAAATACAGAAAACAATAGGGCATTGAGCTAAGTTCAGTTTAAAGCAGGTTCTAAGTTTTCTACCAGCATTAATTAGAATTTTCAGTGGAATTTTGCTTTATTTTTTTAAAGTGGTTCATAATTATATTTTATTTTTAATGAGAACCAGTAATGAAAAACATAAATAGTGTATCCTTTAATGATCAACACACTGACTAATTCCACTAATGCTGAGTAGCATGTGCTGAAATGATGGATTATCTTAAAATATAATTTTACTAGCTCTGCTATGTAATTTGTTAAGCATTTAGTAATAAGTATGTCTAATAAAATATGAAAAAAATATTTAGAAAATGAACCATAATTTTAATATAATTTTAATTAATGGGAGTGCAATTGCAGTGGTTTAAATTACATTCCCAGTGGTAAAAAGCCTTTCAAACCTAATTTGTAAGCCAAGATGGTGGCTTTAATGACTGGCAGCAAAGTTTCTTCAACAGATTTCATGGGGCATGATCCAAAGATAATAGGTTTTCAGCCCAATGACAATCCAATTACAATGCCAATCAAAGCCAACTTCATGCACTCTAATTATCAGATTTAGCTGTCAGTTCAAATACAAACATAACACTTTTATTTAAATAAAAATTTAATTTAGAAAAAAGAAGACTTCATGTGTGATTTATTGAGATTGCAAGAGCAATCTAACTTATTTCTCTAGTAATATAATAAAATCAGTCTTGTATTAAAAATGTGAAAACTTTTCATTCTCCTGTATGTGCTATGCTGTATTATTCAGGAGTTAATTTAAGCAAAAAAAGCATAACATAACATGGCAGCAGATATTTGCAGACTAGAAGTAGGTTAAATAGAGTAGCAAGGTTTCAATGAGACAAAACTCCAAGTGAATAAATGACAAAACCTAATTAGTTTTTTACCAGTAATCAGGAGAAGCTGTGTTAAGACCACAGCCCATTTATATGGGTCTGGCACAAGGAATTTATTGCAGCTCTCCTGCCTTTTCCTTCTGCTCCTGTGCACAAGGAGCGTGTAAATGCACAGCTCTTTATTATCCACACGCATTTATTTGGATACACGCAGAAGAAATATGTAACTTATAAAAAACCACAACAAACGTTACCTTAAAATGAATTTAATGTTCCAAATATAGGCATCTCCCAGCTGAAATAGCCCCATGGTACCTACTGACTGCAACCTTGCTGTTATTCTCTCTCTCTATCAAAAGTTATTATTTATTAATTAACATCATTATAAAGTTCTCAATATAGGAAGGAAAAGCTAGTTCAGGACTCTGTATGCTCTAATACATTACAGCACAATTACCAATTCAGGCTTGGTTGAAACAGAGGTAATTGTCCTATAACATATTTAATACCTATAAAATCCTGTCTCCCCACAACTACAAGAAATAGGAGAAAAGAATTAGAGAAGGAGCAATTATTATACCATTCTTTAGGAATATGAACTAATTTCCCCTGGCCATTTCCTGCCCCTGGTTTATATCAGCTCCTGGCTGTTTGGCAGCACAGCAAAGGGAGCAGATCCTACAGGCTCCTAGCTTCAGGGGGTTCCAAAAAAAATATGTCCAGCATGTATTTAATAGAATGAAAGCAAGTTCTGCATCAGGGCTCATCATGGTAGGTGCAAATGCTAAAAACAGCTACAACCCAAACCTTTGGAATTAATTTCTGTAACTCCACTATATCCAAACACTGTCATGGAAGGAAAAATCCTGAATTAGAATAGTGATTGTTGGCTTGCCTGTGCTCACCTTTTATTTTAATTCTTTCTGCTACTTCTGCTACGACAATATTCTTTGTCATAAAACCCAAGCCACACCAGCCTCACCTTCCTGATATTTTCCATTATGTATTTCCCACCTACACTTTGTTCCTCTCCCTCTCCTTTCAGATGTCCGTGACATCATTCTTTGCTACTGCAAGGGACTCAACCTCATGACTACTGTGCAAGTGCAAAGAAAAAGGATTTTAGGAGCTGGAATAAATGGGAAGGAGAGGTACCACATGTATATATAAATCTGAGCTGATCATCAGTCTGAAGATAGAGCCACCAGATTCTTGAACTCCCCATCATTGCTCATGATTTGGGGTTCTAAATAGCCCTGTAATCCTGACCTTTGAATCCATAATGACTGCAAAGCTCAGCCAACAGAGAAATGTGAAGTGGAAGGGCAGAGCTGAGCAGTGCTCCATTTCAAACCTCTCTGGAGATAACCACCCAAAGCCAAGCTGCTTCCACAGCTGCTGGCCTCTTCCCTGCCTCTGACAGTCACCCTGCAGCTCCTCTATTTCTCTCCCAGAAAGCTCCTCCATGAGAGACACAGCAGGATCCTGGATGCAACCTCAACACCTGCTACCACCTCAGGCAAGTTGAGGAACTCACAGTTCCATTTTGCCAAGGTCGTGGCATTGTTCTGCTCCCTCCAGCCAAAGCTGGAAGTGAAGAACTCAGTTTTAGCATTCACTGTAGTTGTTTCAACTTGTGGTATTAACATTGTTTGGCTAAGATATTGTTTTCTGTATTTTTATGTACATAACATTGTAAGTTCAGAGAAGGAAGTAACAATGATGTATCTACTGCACATGGAAGGCTAAAAAGGAAAAGCACAGCATATTTTATGTATACCTCTCAGCAGCCTGGGCTGGGCTTTAAGATTCTCTGGATTTTGTTTGCATTCCTTGCCAGATGTAATAGTAAAATTTCCTGACTTAAATATCAAGAGAACAAGAGCCATAATTTATCATCGTTACTACTATTTTCATTACTGCTACCTTTATTCTCTAACTGTTCAGGCATCAATAATTAGAAAGATAATTTTGAAAGCCTGTTTAGCAATTTGACTGTGCTTCCACACAGTGAGTTTAAAAATACAGTGAATATTAGAATTACCTACTGTTGAGGTTTGATCAGGGATGGAAGGAAATGCTCTGAAAAATACCTGTTTTGTTCAGCTTACCTGGCAGCACAGCATACATGTCATGATCTAAATGTGCTGCCTCCAATTGCCAATCCAATTAATAGGGTCTGTAGAAAATTAGATCAAGCTCATAATTACATCATTATTAACTGGCTTTTATATTTGCAGCATTTTATACTGAGATAAATGAAAGAAAACTTTTTGTTTGTATGAATTCTTCTGTATTGTCCAAGACTTTTTCTTTTTTTCTGCCACATTACAATTAAGCTGAACATTTTGGAAACAATCACCAGCCAAATCCTACAACACATTAAAAATGTTTTCCAAGGTAAAGCATCATGCCAAGGACAATGCTAGCACTCAGCAAGGAGGAAGATATAAGAAAGTAAAGCAAAACATGCCAGAAAATTATCCAGCTAACCTCAATTAATGGGAATATGTGAAATTCCATACTTCCCTCATGCTGGGTCTCTACAAAGAAGATGAAGTTTTTTAGGATGTTGAATGAGAAATTCAGCCCTGGATGTTTCACGCCATCCCCACAAAGCTGAGGTGTTTTATTTTCTGCAGACAGGTAGGAGCTGATGCACCACCTCTGTGTGCATTTCATCAGAATTTCACCAGCTTGCAAGTGACAGCACAATTTTTATTGTGGTTGATACACTCAACCACCACATATGGAAAATGGAAACCCACATTGAACTGGTGAGCTCTGAGTGTGGACTGGGATGCACCCTGTTCCAGTGGACACAGCTACACTGCAGCATCACTGCTACCAAAAACCATTGTTTAAATCCTCAAACCTGCAGATTTCTTCATGTTCATAAGGACTGTATGACAAGGATGCCAAATCTACAAATTTACCAATCTTAGTAACTGAGATTCAAGATTACTAATCTTCTGCTTAATTTTAAAAACAAATTTAAATGCTGAAAGCAGCCTGACCTGTATCCCTGATTCACTATTTTTTATTTTCTATGAGGATAATGACCTTTCACAGAGTAAGATGACTTTTATCAGCCTGAGCTGGAGAAAAATGTGACACAGATTTATATTCCTTCACTCCTTTTTGATTTTGATGGGGATCCAACTCTGCTATTCTCACTCAGGCCAGCAGAATCAGGTCTGCAGTGCCTAAACAGTGGAGATCTAGAGCACAGGGAATCTGCAATAAGCAATTACAAGTTCTAGACAGGGTGAACTGGAAAGATGGAGGGGGGGTTACTTCATTTCATTAAGATAATGCAGTGGGAAAGGTGAATAAGTGAAAGAGTGCATGTGCATGAGAGAAAGAGCTCAGCAAACATCCTTCTTAAATTAGATGGCTCCTCAGTTCTCTGTTACCTTGTTTGCCCTTCAGGACAAGCAGAGAGGCAAAGGAGGATTGTTTTTTTTTTAGAAAGTTGTTCTTTTGTGGATGC